>NC_053127.1:22292244-22479744 GCF_010015445.1 Perca fluviatilis
TTTACTGTATATGTGTGTGACTCTAATTTGATTATTAAATTTGAAGATGATGCATCTGTGTGGGTCCTATGAATGATGAATCATCCCGCAGAAAGGAGATGCAGACTCTTATTAATTGAGCATAAATTAACAAGCTAATATTTAAGACTGAAATGTAAGGAAGACTAAATGTTGAGTCTCTAAAACAGTGCTATCAATGTATCCAGGCAGTATATATATTTTTTATAACTTTTCCTGTTTTACTGTAGTAACATAAGCCTTCTGGTGGTGAAGAAAGCCCAACAGCACTTAAGGGATTTTATTTTTATTTTTAGAGAAAGTCTTAAGTTAGTTCGGGACAGTAATGAGCTTCAAAACAAGTATCTTTTACATGTTTTGATGTTGGACAATTTGAATTGTGCTGCTGGGCATGGGCACCTTCGTTATCTCCAAGTGGGACAATTTACTGATTCGAGGTGATGCTCAATATGAAACAATATGAAACACCTTCACTCTGCAGCCTAGGAGCCCCACTGCAGTCAATAGCAAAAAATGTTTTACTTGTGCTGTTGTTTTTTGGGGACTTGATTTATAATAATACATTAATAAATACATTATAAATCATAAATAAGTCCACTCTCCTTAGCTTTAGTGTCACTTGGCATGCACTCTACAAACTACACTCTTAGAAAGCCATCTTTCTGTGGTTAACATGTTCAGGTAGAAGCTTTGTATTTGCTGTCAACGGTCAGCTTTACAACTAGATTGGATTGACTACATCCAGCAACAGACTTACATCTGGGTGAAGTGGGTGAATCTAGAGCATCTCCATTAAAATCCTTCCTAGTGCAGATATTGCCCCATGGTAAATGTAAAATCTGTTTTTGTTGCAGCATACATAGCTACAGGACACTAACACTTGTAAAGGTGTTGTGCTGAGACACCTTGGAGATAGTCTGACGCAAGCATCTTAAAATTGGCAGAAGATGAGTGAATTTTCTGTCTTCTGAGGCTTACATGTACTGTACATGAAAAAAAGGTGTTGGCTGGCAACAGCAAAAGTGATAATGCAAATGAGATGAAAGCTGTGTTGGGTTTGGCACTTGAGAGTGCAAATCAACTGAGAAGGCAACAATGACTGGATTTGAAGAGAACGTTCAGATGACCATCACAGACAAACATTGTTCTCTCACCAGCACTCTGTCGAAGTGACAATGAGCGATGATGTTAAGGAGCTAAGGAGCGAATTTGTCATATTATTTTGTACATAACACCATATCTGATTTACAAAAAAAGTCTACAAGTATTCAGCTTGTGTGGCTGTTTTATAGGTGCCAGAGTGTTGGTGTGAGGGTTTGCTCTACTAACATCCAGCAGGTGTTCTGGCCTACATGTAATATGTGTAGGGAGGTAAATTAATCTCTATATGTACTGATGAATGAACTAAAGCTAGAGCCTGGGTCGCTGTTAAAACAGGTGGCACACTTATGTCTCAATGAGTTTTGTGTAGTTATGTCTACTGATTGCAGCATAGTAATAACTGTTGGGCATGTTATAAAGAAGTTTGAAGTACAAACTGTGTGAGGTAAAATCCAAAGGTATAACATTGGCTGCATAGTTGCAGAGAGACAAAAAGCAGCAGAAGGTAAAAATATTATATGTGAGACACAGGTCGATCGATATATTAATATTTGTGAAAAACTGCAATTGTGTTTTTTTTTAGACAAACTCAAAAAAGCTGTTTATTTTCAGACAATCTATCATTAGAAGTGGCCTGAAAAGGAGAAATGTGGCTAGTCTGTCTCTGTGTTAAATTTAAACACATAATTTAAACATCTCTTTATATAACTGATTCAAATGTGGTTTAATTCAAGCACATTTACCTGTCCAGATTTACTTCATAGAGAAGTATTGTACAACTAGATTCCAGCAAATGGTTCATTCTGACAGGCTGTGAAGCTTCACAGAGACTTAGCACCCAGCAAAAAATCCCTCTGAGTTCATCACAGTAGCAAATGTTAGAATTAATCCAAATACAGAAAATGGATTAATCATCATTAAAGAAAATGCAAATAGATGAACTTGCAAAAGCTTATATTCTGTGAAGATGCAGTGGGGAGTTGCCTCCTTTAATTTACACCTGAAGAGCATCTTATGATTCCTGTAACACCTTACACATCAAATGTTTGCAGTTTCTTGGAAATGATATGCCTGAGAGGTGAGGTTAGCTTTCATCACATTACCAAATGCACAGTAATTTAAAAGCTCAAGCTTGGTCCTTGAATTACAAACTGAGATGATGGCAGATGGAATTTGACATTTGCACTACATTAAGTTAACTCAAAAAGAACAGCTTATTCAGCCACTCAGTGTGCAGTTCTTACAGTATTATAGTGCAGAAGGGCCGAGAAATGCAAACTGCAAACTGTGGAGATGGTCCTTATATAGACCTTGTTGCAGTGGTATTTTAGAGAGCCATTTGTACAGTTGAAGCAGATTTCAATTGCTGCAAGCTGTTATAAACCCCCTGCTTGTGAGAAAGAAAACTTAGGAAAACAAATTCTCCAATTATGTTTATTAAAATAGATACTATTAAAATAGATATTATGTCCTATCTTATGTTTGTTGTATATGTATTAATCCAGCTCAGTGTTATTATGACATGGGAGTGCATACTATGTATAATAAGAAAATAATTTCTACTATTTTCTTTGCCTTTCTATCTCTATATACTGCCAACGTATCTTCATAAACCAGATAGGCACCTATTGTTTTATTGCCTTAGTTAATATATTCACCAGTATGTTGGATAAGACACAGCTCTCATTACACAGTCAAGGAAATAATCTTTCAATTGACATTAAGACATTAATACTTGTAATGCCTTTAATAGCAATAATATAGTACTTTATTGGACCAAATTGAAAGTATATGATAAAAGTCAAGATGTTTATTTCTACAACTTCAAATCATACAAACAGTAATACTGTAGTGTGTATTGCAGGCACAGATGCACATTCATTGTCTCGAACTAAACAACATAGAACAATAATAAACAGTATAAAAAAGGCACTTATTAACAAAAGGTTTTTGTGGACCATGGACCAAGATGATGACACAATATCACCAATAGAATGAAGTGCATAGCTCTTACAGAAATAGTGGGGATTCCAGATGTTGTCAATTCATCCTTTCTAGAGTTTGTTTTATATGAGTTCTGATATGACTAGCTCACTTTTTACCTGTGGTGCAATATTTCCTTGCAACAAAGCAATTTAAGTGCGAGATTCAAATGTGGGTATCTCAAATTGAAGAAATGCCACCCTTTCAAAGGCCTTTAGCTATAACAATCAGACAATATTTCATGGTGAGTGAATTGCTGTGAAACTGTGTAGCTTATGCTGCAGGTATGGATCTGTGTAAGAATGTATGGACCGGAAAAATACTAACTGCTGCTTCACTTATCAGAAAGGTTAAGGTGTCGTCATATCAAGAAAAGGTTCGCTGTCTTTGTTCTGAGGACTCGGAGCCTCCTGTTTTCATTTTAGCCATGTAATTAGGGAGTGACTGATATCTGAAACACCAGGCAACGAGTAATTAACTAGCTGGAAAACTGTAACGAAACTTGATAATACAGTACTGTACCCAGGTGTTTAGTGTCCCTTTGTTGTTGACTGGCCAGAATTTGCCTCTCAGTGATGGATGTTTAGAAAAATGCTCCTTACATGAATCCATAGTATTTGCATTTGTCATAATTCAGCTTCTCATACCAAAGAGAGGATATTTCCGACAGTATTCATTTACTTTAACAAATTGTCTGTATTTTAGAAAGTTATGTTGTTGTGTCCTATTGTGCTACACTGGGGCAACAATCATCACAATTCAGTGATCGGAAATGCACCTAAACCCCTCTCCAGAAGGACACTTTGTAACATATAAGCATTGACTGCCACATCCCCCACCAGTGGGACAGAAGGCAACATGGCAGCATGAGTGGTCATGCAGGAAAGGGGGAGGCATGGGAGACCAAAGTGCTCAGGGCTGCTGTGATTAATGTACCTAATTTACAAATCAGTCCGAGTTTTAATTTTTAAGTTTATTTATAATTTTTTGTTAATGTTTTCCTTTTATTTCATACAAATCTTTCTTTGTAGAGTTTACTGATATAGACATGATTAAGATTAGTTGATCAACCAGCAGTTGTTCATATAGGTAGTTGGTGTTATACAGTTACATAATATTTAATGTGTTTACATTAATGTAGCAATGCCCGCCTGTGCAGTGCTTATTAAAGAAAAATCTGTCATTTTCTGCTCATCAACCTGCGATTGTGGAACGGTGCTTTTAACAACTATTCATTTTCTCTATGGTCCACCCCCATGCTGCTGTTTTCTGCTTCCCTTTATGGACAGTCTCACTTTTTTTCATTTTTACCCATCCCCCCTCACTTTCTCCTTTATCTTCATCTCTATTTCACTCCCTCTCTTTCTTGCTGTCTCAGTGCAATGTGATCCAGGACCGGTGCTGGCAGCCCCAACTGTGGCACTGCAATCTCTGCTCTGCTCTGGTTGCTAGGCAGCCTGTCTGAGACAGGGCTCGGTGATGCACCTCCCTCTCCGTCTGCCTCAAAAAAAAAAAAAAAAAAAAGAGAACGTGGCAGAGCTGGCCATCAGGCCATCAGCCAAAATTCAGATGATCCCTCCAAATTTCTCTGTTTTCAGAATGTGCTGCTTCACATCTGCAGTGCAGCAGAGCATATTGTGAGCCTTGGGGGGCTTCAGGAGGGTACGGATTTATAGCAAAAACACAAGTGCTAACCCACAGGACAGGGTGGCAGATCTCCACTGTGATGCTCCCCACCTTCTGATGTGTTTGTGATGGAAAATGCTGTGTGCAGATTTTGTGTCATCACGCCAAGAATGAAACCTACCATGTGTGGTTAACACAGTGGGCTGCTGGCAGGCTGCCCAGGTGTGGGTTATCGGTAGGGGAGTAAGGCTACTAGAAAGAAGCTGCATATTCTGCTACTGAAGAGTCACTATGAGTCATGGATCTGGTTGCTCCATGTGTGTTGTGGAGGACGATCGCTCTGCTCAACGCACAATGGCAATATTTTAAGGCCTCTGTGATGTCTTCACTTTGCACTTGTAGGCGTCACACATGTTATGTGATATACAAGATTTGCAGATTGCCCACATTTAGCTAAAAATGCCACTGTGATGGAAATACAGCTCTGTGAAGGGAGTTTGACATTTACACCATTATGTTTAAAAGAGGACATGAATGAAAGTTTACAATAAGGCTGACAGGGGATTGTGTTTGTGATTTAAATATTATCAACTCTAATTGTTTTTTAATAAAATACACTCAGCCAAGCCAATTGCTGCTAATTACACATGAGACCTGTTAAGACTGACGGCCCCATGTGTGTCTGTATGTGTCTCTGTAGAAGTACAGGTACCAGGATGAGGAGACGCCCCCCTTGGAGCACAGTCCAGCACATCTGGCTCCAGGGAAAAGTGCCGAGATGCTTCATATGAGTGACAAGAACCTCGCTGCCATGGAGGCCATACATGGCTACACACCACACACACATATCTCTCCTGTCAAGGTAGGACTCACAAACACACACAAACACACACACACACACACACACACACACACACACACACACACACACACACACACACACACACACACACACACACACACACTCATTCATGTATGATGTTTATCATTATGTAACACTATTACAACAGCACAATCAGTCAGTACTTGGAATAGGGCTATTACTGTGTTAAATTATATGCATGTTTGCTATTAATACAAATGCTAGGTCTGAAATCCCATGTTCACTCACCAGACAGATGTATAGTCATGGTCAGTTGTGGTTTCCCGTATTCTCCTTTGCTTCATTCAAAGACATAACATGCGCTTGTTAAATTTATATCAGTTCCAGTTAGCTCACAGGCAAGTGGTTCATTGCAACACAGTATCTTTTATTACTTTGCACTTAAAATGATGTGTTGTCTATTTTGAAATTCTAATTCTGCAACATAAATACTTTGATGGGAATATAATGTAGTTATGAGGAAACCCGGCCTCCATGCAACTTTAAGTGTCAGATCAACTTTACACCTGTTTGAACATGTATACTGGGCAATTTGATATCAGTGCTTAACAGGATGAAAATTTAAGTGCATGTGGACACAAGATGCATTCAGTAATCGGATCACCTGAACCATTTTAGATTTACACAGTCAAATAAAATTCATTTGTATAGAAAAAATGATAAAAAACAAAATAGCCTGACTGGCACAAGTAGTCACAGTTACAGAACCCCTGAAAGAAGACCTTGACACTGGAAAGCTACTGTACACTTACATTTTGAAGTGGAAAGAGTAATCCAGAACTTTGTAAATGTTAGCTACTATCGAAACAGCTCCCAGTACAGACAGTTGGCTATCTTTTTTTACAGTATTTATTTAAGACACAGGTCTTACAACTGCAAAATCCAATTCAGAGAAACAAACCTCTATGAGAGCTCTATTACAATGAAGGAGACATGTATACAGACAACATAAGAACTACTGGTCGCACTGTCAAAAGATACAGCTGACATCAGTGGGAATCTGAGCAGAGTCATGTTGCCTGGAGTACATTAACAAATACATACTGTCGCTACAAATGCAAGCAGGTGTAAGCTGTAATGTGCACTTAATAACGATCCATCTCATATGCCCACACATGTTATTTAACAGCCTCACTGGCTATTAAGACTTAAGAGCTCCTTCCTTTATTTGCTCTGAGGGGGAAAGTGTTTCTTTATTGCCTACATGGGAGTACACTGAAGTCCCTGAGGAGCAGATATGTACATTAAAATGCTCTCTTTTAATGAGCAGAGAGGAGAGGCTGAGTTATGGTGCGTTACCACTGCTATTTAAAACATACACAGCCTGTTCAGTAGTAGTAGTAGTTTATTTGAACATGTAAAAAAATAAAATATATATATATATATATACACACATACATACATACATATATAAAATTAAAATGACATGACATGTACTTCTCAGCACAATCTACCAAAATTATTATAAGAGATTTCAAATTAAGAAATTCCCATGTTCAAAAAGGAGTAGGAAGAAGTTCATAAACAAACTTTTCTAGTCCTACCCCCTTTCTCTATTTTTATCCTTTATTTAAATACAAAACAATTCAACACAATTCTTCTTTACATACACATACACTGTATATCTACCTACCTACAACTCACATATACCCATGCATACACAGGCACAGATGCATACATACATGCATACACACACATTTACACTTGTTTTTTTCTCCTCTCTTTCTTTTCCATCTATCTTCTTCCTTTCCGTCTATCTATAGTAAATCAAATAATAACACATCCATACTAGACTTAGTATATAGGTCCAGGAACCTAACAGTCAGTATACAATACTGAGTCCTTTTCGTATCCATTTAATATATTCATTTCAAATAGTCTCTTGAAATTGCTCATTGTTGTACATGATTTCATCTCTTCACTGCAGCTGTTACATACATTAACTCCTTTGGTTGTTAGTCTTAAGGCTCTCTTCTGAAGAATAAAAATAGGTTCAGTGTTCGTTTTATAAGTGTTTCCACACACTTCCAAAAAGTAAGTAATATATGGCAGTATGAAGGAACAATACAATGTATGCAATATGCGTTGATTTAATAGGTAATTGGTTTTATACAGTATAGCAATTGATTTGGATATTTTAGCCTTAATATAGTGTATATGTGGCTTCCAACATAATTTTTCATTGATTATTACTCCCAGAAATTTAAGTTCTTTTACTTTTTCTCTTTCAATGTCATTTATCATAAGTTTTTTGTGTAAAGTTATTGCACGATTACCAAAAATTATAAATTTTGTTTTATTTAAGTTCAGTGTTAGTTTATTTGCATCAAACCAACTTTTCATCTTTTTTAATTCATTTTCCACTGTATCCAAGAGTTGTTCCAAATTTTTCCCAGAACAGATTAAATTAGTGTCATCAGCAAATAAAATAGTTTTCAATTTTTTTGACACCTCCCATAAATTATTTATATACAAGCTAAACAGCAATGGTCCCAACACTGACCCCAGCATGAGCTGTGGGGTCATGGAGGTGCTCAGTTTAGGAACACTGTCAAATTGAAAAGTTTTGGCAATATGGAGAGTCGGTTCCCATAGTCATATAGGACACTAGAAACAATTCATTATATGGCACAGTGCACACACAATTATTAAATAATGAGCATAAAATCAGCATATCAAATGAGTAACACAGGTTAATAAAATCCAGTAGAAGATGTAAGGAAATACCCTGTGTCAGTAATTAGCAAAAGTTGTTTTATGTTTTATTATCTGATTCTGTGTCCCTTCATTTACTGCTCACTGGTCATTTGCATTTAAAAAGGACCTGAACAAACAGCAACTTGAACAGAACAGAATGAACTGCTGACTACTGGGTTTTCATTTAATGGGGATTGTTCAATGAACAATAAGCAATGAAACAAGACAGAGATAAACAAGCACCAGTCATAATCTTGTTGCAGTAGTTTTGTTTGTCAGTCCCAGTATGTCTCTGACTCTTAGCTGCTTTGTCGAGTCAAAGTGTGAATCCAGCAGCCACTGTAGCTGGTGGTTGACAACTGAAAGGTGTTACATGTCAGTCTCTGTTTAGTCTCGCATTGCCAGACCTAGCTCCACAGCGCTGTGGAGTAAGGTCTAGCTACATCACACATATATTCTAGGATAGGAGGAAAAATGCTCTGGGTTGGCAATGCGAGACTAATCACTGCCAAACGGTCTCGAAATGTTCCAGTTAAATAGTAAACATATTCTTTGTAAATTTTTATGATCATTCACTGAAAGAACCAGGCATGTACTTCAGTTGATTCAGACTATTCTGTGTTAAACCAGATTTTAGGGGTGATGTACTGTAACTGAAAAAAACGATATTGTGCTGATGACGTTGGCTTACTGAACATCTGATGTGGTGTGCACATTTAAAGGGTCCAATGTGTAGAATTTCTCCCATTGCGATCATATATCGCAATCAACTCTCTCGCACCACACTGTTAAAAATACGTATTACAGCTACGGTAGTCTTCACGCTTCAAAAGCCGGTGTCTTGCTCTTTTCAATAGCCTTTTTCTTTTTCTGGGCGAAGAAGAAGACTCCTGTTCCTGAAATTTGGATTTTGAATACGTGTGGTCCTCCACGTGTCCTTCTTCAAACTTGCCGGGGCTGGGAAGCTACGATACCCATTAACAGCATTAGCCGCACCTGTGAGTTTATCATGTGACAGTGAAAACGCGAAAGGTGAAGCAGTATGTCCTGTATGTCCCTTACTGGCTAAAGTATTTCAAGTAGTGCTGTCAAACGATTAAAATATTTAATCGCGATTAATCACATTAATGCCATAGTTAACTCACGATTAATCGCAATTAATCACACATTTTTATCTATTCTAAATGTCCTTTGATTTCTGAGGCAAGAGTGGCTGGTCGTCATAGCGGCTATGGTTTCCCCCGACTCATTTCCTGGTTCTCGTTCTCCATAACCAACGTAAAATCAAGGAGAGGGTTAACTTTTCCTGCTACAGGTTTCCCACCGTGGTCAGAAAGAACAGAGGAGACACTTTGTTTCTCTCACTGACTGTAGAGTCACTACTCGCTCCGAAGCTAATCGGCGTGACGAGCCTACTAGCTATGCGGCTCGCAAGCCCAAACAAGTGTGTGCGGCGCAGCGTGCGTCTGTTCTGTTTCCGGTCTGTGAAATTACGAATCCCACTATGGCCACGCCAAGACCCACACTTCAATCACTATTATTGGCCAGGCGTCCAAGGTAACGTAACCCTATTTGTTTAGGTCCTATCCCCTGACAAATCCGCTATCCTAACCACTCGAGGTGAAATGCCTAACTCCAACCAATCGAGCTGCTTCGTAGGGCGGCTCTTGGCGTGGCCATAGTGGGATTCGTAATTTTGCTTCCGGTCTAGCTAGATCCGAAAGAATGTTAATCCTTCTTTAACTGTCTATGCGTTAATCGCGCGATAAAAAAATAGTTGCCGTTAAAATATGGAGTGTCTACCCCAGTTCATGCGAATGCAAATGTAAAATTTCAAGCCAAAAGGAATACTTGGAATTGATGGTGGTGGTAAATATTCATGAAAAAGGACAAGTTTGTGAACGGGCAACACAGATTTTGATAATGAACAACTAAACACGTTACACACTGGACCTTTAAACACAGGATCCAGTGGTGCCATTCCAACCTTTTATTGCAATGCAGTGAAATGGTTTACACTGCTTAGGGTTGGTGGATGGTGGATGATTTTGTCTAAACAAAAGCATATTTAAAGAAAATGTCACAGATCTTAATATAAAATATAAAACAATCAATAATAATAATAAATTATGTTGAACTCATCTTGACTTACATCATGAACATGGGCACTAGTTTGTTTTGAGTCACTGTCAATGCCACATAAACTGTCCTGCTGCCATACTTACTCTGCCAAAAATGGTTATTAATCTACACTTAAAAAATTCTGAAAATAGTCACCAACAAATACACAATTTACTCTTTTTTGAGTAATATTTGCTAATAACTGCGACTTTTTTGAAAAAGGAAACCGTATTTGTGACCTGTTTCAAAAGAAAAGTAAAGAGAAACTTGAGGCGGAGTATTGAGGCGGAATTTGGAAAATGGTTTCATTCACACAGGATATGATTTAGATTGACCTTCATTATAGGTAATGAAAGTGTGGGCAGTCTGCATTTCCGCATCAAAATCTGTTAGTAGGAGAAAAAACACTTTAGTCAAGGACCATCAAAAGTAGAAGATTTTTCAATATGCACAGTATGCAAGTTCCCCCACAGGATGTTGATGTCACGTCTTTGCACAGCTAAATAATTTTACTGGCTGTCCAACACGTCTGTGTTGTCCTCAAGAGTCTTGACCATGACTATCTTGACTTCAAGTGCATTTCATTAAAATCAGGGGACAAAGTGCATTTTGCTGGATGGGTGCTTCAGTACAAGCCATCTGTGATGAAGGAAGGAGCAGAATCATCACTACAAGGCAGCCAAGCTGAAGAAGCTGCAATGTAACTTTTTGACTGCTCATCATCAGTCAGTGTTGTTTGTATAACATGACTTTGTTATTAATGGATTTTTTTTCTAGCATGCTTCTCTTGGGCCTAGGAGCTTTTTTCAAGTCTTGATGTTGTTTTAACCAACTATCAGCAAAGGGTTACATTCAAAATAAATACAAAATATAATTACATAATCACCATATTTAGAACTAAAACCAATGCATTGTGTGGGTTTCACGCATCATGTAAAATGCACTATAAGGTACTTGATGTAAGATTCCTGACACCATGCGCTTGGAAATAAATAAATCCTTTCAACTAATTATTTTAATCAATAGAATTTGTTCCAAAAATATTCACATTCTATTTGATTGACACACTAGTCAAGTGTGAATGCACTTTGAAGGCTATAACACTTTGACATAATCTTCTATATTTTATCTTCTATCAAACAACCCTGTTTTGATTCCAGCTCGATTCCCTTGTTTCATGTCATATTATCTGTCTGGCAAGCATACTATGTAACTAGCCTGAGTGCTAGAATCTAAAGCACTAGATTCCTTCACAAATAGATTAATGTGACACAGAGAAACACCAAATACAAACTGAGCTTGAACAGCTTTGACAGTGACAGATCTAAGATCTATGAGAATCTAGTATGTTTGGCTCCTCGCTACCTTGTTGTCTTTAGACCACAAAAGCACTTCTGTCTGGAAGAATGTGGTTTAAAACTAGGCCATAAAAACGTCTTATTCATATTGTCCCTCCAGCTCGAGTTAATACTTTTGTGTATAAATACACTAGTTTTATAAGCCTAAAACATAAAGTCCCCTCTCTCCTAACAGACACTTTGGAGATCTCCCCCATTTGCAAAAGTAAAATTCTGGTGCTCTGCTCAGTATGTCAGCAGATAATACTGAATCTAAAATATAGATATGCGATACAAAACTGTCTTACCTGTATATGTGAAGTGGTGGGGGAAAATAACTGAAATTAAAATTATTGCAATAATATTTTATTTTAAGACACCTACAATGCAGTAAAATACCATATTGAGAATATTCTTTCCTATCACATGAAAGGCAGCATGATGATGTTGTTCACAATGTTTTGGGAACCAGGATTGGCCCTATTTCTATTTCTGGAATACTGCCATTATTTATGAAGTCTTGTGTTTCTCTTCAGGGAAGACTTCAGACTGTGAAGAACAAGGTTAACTTAGTTAAAAGTGAATTGTTTGCATCATTTTATGTCAGTGGTCTGCATCCTTGAGTGAAAGCATAAAAATATATAAAAGTAACTCAATCCCAGGCTAATGTGTGGCTGTGGACAAACACTGTTGGAGCCATTTTGTTTTTTACTCACTCAGCTTCATGCCAGTGATTATGAGCATATTGTGAATTCTGCTGTATTCATGAGGGACCTGCAAGAATTAACATTTATACCTGATGAGTTATAATAAAATAAGTGTAACTGAATATTAAATCTGAGGATAACATGATGAAGACGAGGGTTGTTTTTTCCTATTTGTTGTTTATGGTGATGATTTTGATGATGAGAGTAAGGCTAATGATGTGATGAGGATGATGATGACAGAAGTGGCTGGTTTATCTCAGCACTTTGTGTTACCACTTGCACTAGTATTGCTTGCTGACAGTATCATGATGACCTCATTGGGGCTTGACATTTTGGTTTTGTGATCCTGTTCATTACTGTGTGATATGATGAGTATTTTCAGTGGATAACCTGGCCTGCATCACTCCCATATTGTCTTTTGATATCTCTTATTAGTTGTATGCTTTGCCTTCCTTTTTCCACACCACACAACCCCCCTCCGGCACCCCTCTCCCTGCTTGTGTTTGGTTCCTCCTGGCAGCAGAAAGCTCAAGGAAGTTGGCACAAGGTTGCCTGTTTGAACCTATTCACCAAGCAAAGTCTTCATGGGGCAGTGTGATTAAGTACATTTCAATCAGGAGAGAATTAATTTAAACAGTGTGAAACAAGTTTAATGGAAATGGTGCATAATAGGTTGATATGTTAGAGTCTTTGGCGATTAGACTCCATCGCAATGTTAATTGACTATAAAAAATATAGGAAATAGCCCCCCAGTGGAGGCTGGACACTGGTGGAGGTGATGAAGGGATAAAAGAAATGTGAAGCGTAGAAGTACGGTGGCCCTCAAGTGCCAACTGTATAGAAGTCTTCCTGAAAGAATTTAGGCTGAGCTTCATTACTGCTATAGTTAAATACTCTCTGTTGCTGAAAAACTAAATTCTGCCAATGTGCCATTGAGCAAGGCACTAAAGTCCAAAATGTCTCCAGTGGAGCCATTAATAGAAAGCCATGTCTATATTAGGAAAGAGATGTGCACATATAGTATTTGTAAGTATGGGGATCAGCATGAATTTACCTCCCAGGTAGTCCTACTTGGATCAGCAAATACAGCTGTCCCAACATTCATACTTTAATGACGTGCTTTGCTGCAATGTAAAACTTTTCCAGTGGGAAAATGACGTGAAAAAAATGGACTGCTGCTGTTTGTAAAATTCATAGGGTGCATTGTTTACAGTACCAGCTTCAGCTGTGCAGGGTAAAATTATTCTGCTTTAACAAGCGTAATGATCCACTGTTCTTTAATGGTTAACTGATTCTGAATAAGCTGTTTTTTATTAGTCCATCAATACGTTATCAATGACTGGTGGGGAGAAAGAGGTGCTACATCATCGAGCATGTTATGTTGTGTATTTTCTGTTCTATTTTTGGTCTTTTTTTTTAAATGTGTAGTTTACTGTCAGTGCATAATATCATCAGATTAATAGATAAAGGCAAGTGCCTCATTTGCATAATTATTGTGGAACCCTTTTAGTGGTCTGAATATATTTAAATACCTGTACAAAATCTATAAAAGAATGATATCTGTTGTAAACATGCATGTATACACAGTTTTTCTGTTTTCCCTGAGAGTGTCCCCTTTTATACAGATTTTATGCAAAACTGTACTATATGCTTTCTATATAGCACACTGCTGGAAGTTCCCAGTGTTTTGTATGTGACATACATATCATATTCAAAGCATCTAGTATAAGCTTAATAGAGATTTTATTAATAATACACTTCTGGTTTTTTTTACCTCTGCTGTGAACCCAGAAAAAAACACAAAACAAAACAAAGCGGTACCCACTTTTTCCCCCCTGTACCCATCTGCATGCCCTGCACAATTACCCTCTCCCTTATGTTGTTTTGCAGCCTGTGTTGATGTCTACGGGACACACTCCAATGTACACCTCTGCTGTTTCCACACTGGTAAGAGCACTGCGACCCAAGCCGCTTCGTCATTCTGAAAGTTACCGGTATCATCATCAGTCATCATCATCAGTCTGATTTGTGTCCTCCTTTCCTGTCTTTGCTAGATTTGGTGACATTCAAACTTTGGCTGTCTGATTGCAGACAGACAGCTGCTCCATTCAACGCCATTTTATCGGTACTGCCAGAGTATGAGGTCATTTGTTTTCTGATGATATCAGTGTGTTCATACTCATTGTCATTCAAATCTCCTCTGTCTGACAGATTTGTTCTGCTTATACTCAATTACTATTTTTGGGCCTGTGAAATCAAATGACTGGGACTGAAAAGTTTTCAAATGTTGTGCTTCAATCAAATTATATTGTTTCCTGGTTTATTCACATTGCTACTACTATTGTGAACAATCAAAAAATGTGCATTGTGCATCCTGTTTCATTGTAAAGAAGTCATGGTTTTACCAGCATATTTCTCTAGAATCAGTTTCTCAGGTTGGATTTTGAAAACACACAAAACCTACGGTGGCTGACAGGGGCAAACACAAACACTTAAACACACACAAATAGACAAAACACAAGCAAATTAAGGAAACATCTTCATTAATTTGACACATGCGCAGCATTTAGCAAATGCGCTGCAAATACACACAACACAACCAATTACACAAACACGCTGCAAATACAGAAACGAGGCAAAAAGAAAAGCACACAATCCCCGAAAACAAATGCAACAAAAAAAAAACGCTGCATCCAGACTATACAACAGAAGTTCTCCAGGCCTCTAGGGGGAGCGCTAAGTGGAACAGCTTGATTTTCGACCCCAAGAGAGAGAGAGAGAGAAAAAAAAAAAAAAAAAAAAAGCAAAAAAAAAAGGCGGGGCACGTTCAATCTCAGAATAGTGTTCACCGTTGCGAAACGGTGTGCAACTGCTTTGAGATCATAGACTGTAACTATTAACTCTATGTTGGATATATGTTTTCTCTCATTTGGTGGGTGTGTGTCTAGTTTATTGGCTCAGGTCACAGGTGATACTCAATCAGCAGAGTCTGTAAACTCGTGGAAATAAAAAGGCAGAGTGCTCTCTCCCCATGGGGTTGAAAATCAAGCTGTTCCACTTAGCGCTCCCCCTAGAGGCCTGAAGAACTTCTGTTGTGCAAACTGGATGCAGCGGTTTTTTTGGTGCGTTTGTTTTCGGGGATTGTGTGCTTTTCTTTTTGCATCATTTCTGTATTTGCAGCGCGTTTCTGTATTTGGTCGTGTTGTGTGTATTTGCAGCACATTTGCTAAATGCTGCGCATGTGTTGTCAAATTAATGAAGAAGTTTTCTTAATTTGCTTGTGTTTTGTCTATTTGCATGTGTTTCATAAAGTTGCAGTTTGTTTGCCCCTGTCAGCCACCGTAAAAACCTATTCTGAAATATGTAAATCAATAGAAAAGTACCCATGATGCTATGAGAAATGAGTAGAAATGAAACTAATCCTAATGTGCATCTGTGACAGCTTCAGTGGTATGTGGAAGATGTCATATAGTATGAGGGTCAGATAGATAGATACAGTAGATGTAATCTGTTTGCAGGTCAGACTGAAACCTGTAGGTGTCAGTGTTAGACTGTACAGATTGACTTTCATAACCTTGAAAAGATGGCTATGCTGCTTTCTCAATAAAACAGTTTTATGATCAGACAGGTTGCATTAGCCTCCTGCACCATGAATTTCCTAAACGATTTTGTCTGTCATGCAAGACAGCAAAATATTATACAATGGCAGAGGAATTCATACTAAAGTGCCATTAGTTATTCCCTACTACCAAATTATCCTTTATAAATATAGCCTACGTGTAATGGAAAACCTAAACGCAAAAGCTAGTTAGAAGTGTACTTGATTAGAATTATTTGTTAAAGGGAAAAGTCAGGATCCTTGGAAGGGGCGGACTATAAAATATGGCACAAGTAGTTTCTCTTGTAACAATACATAATTTCTTTGTATCCCTTCCCTCACACATATTCAGACGTATTTCATTCTGCATATGCATTACATTTTTTACACTGGTTAGGTAGAGTATATGTTCTGTCTCTGAGATGCATTGCAGTAATAGCTATGTGTGTGCATGTCTTTGCAATCGGTGTAGTGCCTGTGTGCTTCTCATTGATGTGTAGGTGGTGTCGTCAGTCTGTCTCTTTATTGCTTTAATGGTGTGGGGTTTGCCAGTACCACTCCAGGCCCCACTGATTTATGGTTAGGATCGTCTCTGGAAGCACTGCAATGGTTTGGCAAAGTAAAATGAGGTCTTTGGGTTATGTACATGATTTAGCGAAGAGGTGCTTTAGCTTCAAATTACATCTATTTTTTTTTTTTACTTAGGGCATAATGTAATTAGAAATTATATTTTTTTTTCACACTGCCCAGAACTTTGATATCGATCTGTGCTCATATTAATGGATCGTCCTACTTCTTCTACTTTATATGACTCTATAAGTCTGCTGTTCTATGTCCCCCTTTTATTAAGATGACATACATTTTTGTGAGGGGTGTTTTGTTTTTCATGCTGCTGTGATTACGTTGAAAGTTCATGTTCTATCAGCAAACAAAAGATCTGAATAAATGCTTTTATATACCACATTGTACACATTATATATTGCTATACAAGGAGGGAATTCCATTATTTGCTCTCTTATCCTAAAACAATATTAAAGGGACAGTTAACCAAAAAATCAAATATACACATTTCATCTCACCTGCAGTTCTATTTATCAATCTATATTGTTTTGGTATGAGTTGCCCAGTGTTAGATATCGGTCATAGTGATGTCTGCCTTCTCTCCAATATATTGTAACATGATGGCACTCGGCTTATGGTGCTCAAAGTGCCAAAAAAATACATTTGAAAAACTCAACAGCAATGTTTCTTTTCACAAATTATGACTCAGTTACTCAAGATAATCCACAGACTTGGATGTGAGCAGTTTCATGTAGAAACTATTTTCTTTCTACCTAAGTAAACCTAACAACCATATCACCACACAGAGGGAAGCGTACTTGTGGAAGTCTTTCTCGTAGTCCGACATTGCTAGCTTGTGGAGATTAGTTTATAGCTAACTGATACTGCTAGCTAACACCACAGCTCAGCTGAGGAGGATGCCATTATGTTTCCATCTCGAGCTGTCACAAGCACGAGCCTCTCGTCCATGAGTACGTTTCCCTCTGCCCCTCATGATTTCTGGAAAGAAACATTGCTGTTGAGTTTTTCAAATGTATTTTTTCAAATGTATTTTTATCGATGGCACCACAAGCCAAGTGCCATCGATTTCTGTTATATTCGAGAGAAGGCAGACCTTTCTACGGCCAATATCTCCAACACTGGGCAACTCACACATCAAAACCATCTAGACTGATAAATAGTACTACAGGTAAGTGGAAAAATTTGATTTGGGGGTGAACTGTTCCTTTAAGAAAAGGGTCATTTCAAAAAGCGAAGGCTAAGCTAATGAGCATCCAGTCTTAAACCTTTAGTGTTGCAGCAAGGGTATTTCCCTGCCTTGCCAGTGAATC
Source organism: Perca fluviatilis (assembly GCF_010015445.1). NCBI lineage: Eukaryota > Metazoa > Chordata > Actinopteri > Perciformes > Percidae > Perca > Perca fluviatilis. The sequence continues at coordinate 22,310,208 of NC_053127.1, forward strand.
CCAGACATTTAGTATTCAAGAGGCCGTCAAACTTCCCATGGAGACATAAAAGCAGGCTCCCCTGAGTGTGTGTGTGTGTGTGTGTGTGTGTGTGTGTGTGTGTGTGTGTGTGTGTGTGTGTGTGTGTGTGTGTGTGTGTGTGTGTGTGTGACTCTGAAGAAGCAGGAAAAAATACTACAAGTAGCCTAGCTGAAAACATTACACAACACATTTTCCATTTACCTTCACCTGATGAACCGGGAGTAAGAACCAGCAGGCATTAATTGCTTATTGAAGACCCCCATCGCCCTGTTTATGTTACACTCTGGCTCTTCTAATGAAAAAGGATGCATATCACTTTCTCTCCTCTATAACCACAGAGCTGTTTCTATAAACAATACCTTTCACACAAATCCTCTTTAGACAAAACAGTCAACCCCTCCCAGATGAGTTTGACACTTTAGCAAAAAAAGGCAACAATTGTATTGTAAGGATTCAATTACTGTTTTATGTAGAGTTTCCCAAAGAGCTCTCCATTATACCCTCCCCTTTCTGCTCTGCACTCTTGTCTTGTTGGTATCTGGTTTCTATCTTCATTTTCTTCATCCTCCTTACTTTCCTTTAATAAAAGTTTAAATATCCCCCTGCAGCTTCGGTGTAATTACAGTGCAGCAGCAGCTCAGGTCCTTTGGGAAGGAGAGTGGAGAGAGACAGAGGGAAGAAAAATATGCATGCACAAAGAGAAGGAGAGAGCTGCTCATGCTGAATGGCGGAGTAAGACAGATAGAGTGGGCCTTGCAATTGGAAGGGTGAGAAAATTAGATAGGTAGACAGAGGTATTTTTTTTAACAAAATGAGAACGTCAGTTGACAGCTTGTCCTTCAGCATGTCCTTACATAAGTCTGTTCAGTGTGCATGTCTTTGTGTGTGTGTGTGTGTGTGTGTGTGTGTGTGCGTGTGTGCGTGTGGGTGCGCATATATATATTACAAGCCTGTCGATCCATCTGTCTTTCGAAAAAAGAGAGCTCAAGCGAGCTGTGACAAAAATATGTGGATTTAAATGGGAATTTTACTCTTCTTTTTGTAAGTAAGTGTGTGCTTTTGTAAGGCTACATCCAGCATTTAATAATTAATTTGAGGAATGAAAATATGGCAAGCATGCAAGTAATTTCCTTTTCAAAACATCCTGTCCTATTTGTTACTCTCCTTTAAGTGTTTTGCTGTCCATGGTGCTGAATATATTTGCAGCAAAAAAAGGCTTTAAGGCTTGAGGGTCTTAGATTAACTTTGCCTCAAAATGTTGGATTTTGATGAGATGAGGAACATGTTTCTGTTCAAATCAAAGCAAAATTGCAGTAATATGCATTCATCAAACAAATTGCTGGAAAAACATTTGCAAAGATTTCCGATCCTTACTAAAACTGAAAACACAAAAAAAAAACATACCAGGAAAACAACAGGGGACGAACTAAAATGAGCTGATGTCAAGCTACGTTTTTCCATCCTCACTGCCATCACTGCAGTTTAGGTTTCACTATTCAGACTGACTGACTGTAGAACTGAGGCTTACAGGTCTCCAGCCCCCTCTCAGTTTCAAGTGCTCCCGAGTCAGGCCAGTTGGAGCTGCTTGTCCTTCTAAGTTCAGACAAAGTATATTTTCTCCCCCTCTCACATCACCAGCTTCAACATTATACAGAGAGACAGCTAAGTAATTGCCATCAAACTTTCCTGCTCGCTCCTCTTTCCCTGAGCAGTGGAGATGGGAGGGGTACAGTACAGTAGCAGCAGAAAATATGAACTGCATTCTCGCTGAGCACAGACCAGTAGCAGGGAGGCACCGCTATCGCAGTCCACTGCCACGGATGACGAAGACTGGAAGGATCTATTTGTAAATGCTCATTTTTACTCTGGATGGGTGATTTTTGAAGACAGGACAGTTTTGTCTTAGAAAATAACAGTCTTATCAGCGATGAGTAATTTTTATAACTCAAGCCTTGGGTTAGAGGATGTTATTGGGCTTCTTCAAATGAAGTCTTCAGCACAGCGATTCAGCAAGAGGAAGACACTAATTGGCCTGTGCTTTTTCTGTGATTTTGGATTTAAAATTGCATAAAGGTGTATCCTTCATCCACATCTTTGGTATTATGTTTTATTTAGATTGAGTGGAAAGCAAAGCTGAAACTGCACATGTTAAGGTAAAAGATATTTTTTTAATTGAGGCAATCTGGAAGCTCTGGTTTCTGCTCAACTGTTATGGCAGGGCCTAGACCTAATGGCACGCTTTGCAATAATGCTTTTGTGGTATTGTTAAAAGCAGACACTTCTAGAGAGCACTCAAACTCTCCTAGCCACACACTTGGTGGGTGTGGATGTCATTTTGGGAGGTGAGCAGGGTTTGCTCCCAGTATCAGACACGATTTACATTTCGGCACTGAAGCAGAATGTTCATGTCCGTGTGGTACGCCAAAAAGATGGGCTGCCGGTTCCTCAACAATGTACGGAAAGCCAAGAAACAGCGACATCATAAGATGGTAGGCATGTTTTTAACATGTTTACTCTTTTTTACTATGCCTGTACCTCGATATATTTGGGACATCTGAATGAAAATGCCATTTTGCTTAGTGGCTCAGTAAGAGGTGGTGCTTGAATAGTATGTTTGATTATGTTATTATTATGGTAACAAGGCTTTGTTTTGTTTATCTGCACAGATAGAAAACTCAAGGCTATGGCTGCACTTAAGGCCCATGATAGATATTTTAATCACATTGAGCCTGAGTAATCAAATCTGATAATACTAATCAAATCCCACTCAGGCTGTGAGTGTGTGTGTGCGTGTGTGTGTGTGTGTGTGTGTGTGTGTGTGTGTGTGTGTGTGTGTGTGTGTGTGTGTGTGTGTGTGTGTCTGAGTCCTTCTCTAATGGTGTGAAAGTGCAGTTTCTTTTGTTCAATATTTCAACAAAGGGCTGCATGTCGCCACCAACTTCACAACCCCATAACCAACACACATACAACTATGCTGCCACCTTTTCCTGCACTTCACAGATATGCGTGGGACTTAATAAGAAGCCAATAAGTGAGCCATGGGAATAATGTGATGTCCAAATTAACCTCTGTCATACACTGCACTAAAACCCACACCAACATTTCACACAAGTTCTGTCCTCTCATCTCCATTTCTTTAACAGTTTTGCACAAACCTAAGGTAAGGGTCAGTCTGGAGTATTTGGCACTGTTATCCATCTGTACCTCTTTCTCTCTTAAACAGAAGAGCTGCAACTTAGACGCACACTACAATCCTGCATTAAAGCTACGCATAATGCTTACCTGCTTTATTGCTTTTTATATATTTTTTATTTTATATTGCTTTCAAAAAAGTCATTGTCTTTATCAAACACATGCCTTGACATTGCGTATTTCAACGGAGGTCATTATCTTGCTTATTGAGCGGATGTTTTACGTGTTAAAGGCTTTGCTGCTGCTGCAAGGTGTGCAGGACATGCAGTGTTAAAGCCACTCTAATGCAACCTCTGGTTTGTATCCAGTGCCAGCTCACACGTGACATCATCCTATTTGATGATATTGAAGTATTCTTTGCACACTTAATCTCAACGGGGAAAGGCAAATACAGCAGCTGGTGTTTTAAATATCCTTAAGCTTAACTAAACAGGTGAATGTCGTTATTATACCTCATTCTACTATAAATGTCCATCGGTATAAAAGCTACTAGACACTAGGGTCGCGAGCCCTTAGACAAACGTATAGAGCAGTATAGATTGATCAGATCACCTGAAAGTCTTGTGATTCACATAATCAGGAGGGAACGTACAGTATGTAGCTACATCTTTAACAGAGGCTAAAGCTTGTGGTTTCCAGTGCAAAATTGCCAGTACAAAGTCTATTTATTCAACCCTAATGGGGAAAATATTGATTTAAACACACTGCTTCACTCTTTTGCTGCTCTGTTTCTTGCCTCAGCACAGCACATGTAGAAAATTGATAGATATTCTTTTATTTAGGAAATGATTAAATCACACATCACACTGTAAAATCTGGGAATCAGTGTAACAAGAAAAAATCTAAATAAATCAGTTATATTTGTCTTTGAACATGCATATTCCAGCACTTTGCTTGCTGCATATAAATCCATCAAGAGGTAAAGGTCTGAGTTTGGATGGATGGTGGTGCTGCCTGTACAGACATAGCAGAGGACGGGTTAGCTGAATAGGTGGTGCTAAAATATAGGTGGGAAGAGCAGCCAAACACTGTAAATCCTAACAACCGCGACGTGGGACGACTTGACAGAGCAGAGAGAGGGAGAGAGGGCTCTCTCAAAATCCCCGCAGGGAAACTGCCTGCACTGGGCTTAGATTTCTGCTGGCTATACTCATTATTTCTGTCTCTAGATAAGGATGAATTTGACGTAATGTTCAGCAGCACGGCCCGTTGGACACAGCTACATGGTGAAGCTCTGCACAGGCGCTGTTATAATCAAACAGTGTGCAGTTAAAGCCGAGCTCTGGCGTTTTGTGGACGGCTAAGGGAGAGTTTTATGTCTTTACCTCATGTGGATGAGAATTCTTTCTTTTTAATGGCAACAATATTTAATTGAATTGAATTTTATTTATAGTGTCAAATCATAACAGCAGTTATCTCAGGATACTTTACAGATAGAGTAGGTCTAGACCACACTCTATAATTTAAGGCCCAACAACCCCAGTACGTTATCAGATGTTAGAGCAGGACAATAATATGGTGGGGTTTATATTATTTAGCATACCCTCATTGATATAAAATAATTGGACAAAATAATGGAAATCTTTGTCAGTATAATGCAATACAATTCAACAAAATTGTTTTCTTAAAAGCGGTGAAACTGCGTTTAGTGTGGTTGTGTGTGTGTGTGTGTGTGTGTGTGTGTGTGTGTGTGTGTGTGTGTGTGTGTGTCAGAGCTGTCAGAGCTGTGAAGGTCAGCAGGCTGATTTTATGCTGCTGTTAGCTGTTCTGTAAGCACTTCAGATGCGCAGCGTCTCTCCCATGCTAATCAGCGTGGTACAGAACAATGACAGAAATAAACACAGGAGTGTTCTCCAACAGTGTACTTTAAATAACGGTGTATCTACATCTTCCAACATCAGATACCTTAATGATGAGAGTGAATCATTGAAAGAACCATGAAAGAATGAGAACATGTTATGAAGAGATTAAAGGAGAGGGAAAAGAATAGTGTGTTAAGGTTATCTGTCACACTTTAGATAAGCTGACAGAGAACAGTCCCAGCAGGTAAACCCAAACCACATCAATGCAAAAAAAATCTTGCCCTCTCATTGACTTTATGTCTTAAGAGGTTTGCTTTGAAACGACTGGTAGGTGAGAGGCAGATGTCCATACCCACAGTAATTAACTAGATAGCCATTTACAGTATCAGTAACACAAGCTATAATTCAACCTAGACAATCCAAGAGTTTGGAAAAACCATGGGGTCGAGCATGAATTATTTTGTGTCCATCATGGCTTGATAGTAACAAATGGCTCTTGAGCAGTGCTCTGTATCCTTTTTAGAGTGACAACCATAGCAGAATGAGAATGGTGTTATTATCACAGCTAAGAGCTAAAATTGCCATCAGTCTTGGCTGTGATTGTATGTTTGAGGGATATTTACTGAGTGCTCATCCAGGAGCTGCCTCATCTTTGAGTTTTTAGCCATTCTTTCTTATTAATGTGTCTTCTCTCTCTGCCTCCAGGGAAATACTCCTCCAGTGGTGGTTAACACTGACACACTCGATGGCTCCCCATATGTAAGGATTATGCTTAATCTTCCCTTTATTGTATTGTTATGTTATGCTCAACTTAACTGCCTTCATATTCAGTCCATATTATCTGTAATGCCATTCCTTTCCCAGCATCCAGGTAGGTCTTTGTCCATTTTAATCTGAATGATAAAAGTACAAACTCATTTTACCCCTTTTTAATAAAATTTAGGTTTCTCTGTTTGATATACATTAGACAATTAGATTTTTGAAGTTTTTTAATGATGTCTTTTCTAAAACGAAAGCAGTGTCATGAGTTGTAAGGGATTACAGAATGAGGCTTCTCAGAGAAAAGCCTCCCACCACAGACCAGTATTTCTGCACCACTACAGTACTAAGAAAAGTTGTTTTTTAGGTCAGACACCAAAACAGTGAAGTCTGAAGTTCTTTAAATTCCCTCTTCCTCTGGGACTCGTTTAATTGCAGAGGTAATGCTGATATGTGGCTGAGTTGTTCAGCCAGAAGGCAAAATTAGACTAAAAGAATAGTGTTGCTATTTTCAACCAGGTACCAAACAGGTCCAAACATACAGTACGTCAAAAAGGAGCAGAATGATTCTGGATCAAATTTAGTGGAGATGCTTTAATTATATTTTGGTGCTGATGATGCTGTGTTGAGTAACTGATGGGAAATCCCCCAAGCAGGACTTCTGAGTCAGTTTAAGAATAGCAACATATATTGATCAAGCCCATAAGGCAAATTCTGAATCAACATAATAAATAATTTGTACAAATAGTTAAACATGTATAATTGTTTAAATAATTGTAAAATTCCTTAAAATCTAACTTTCTGTAAATCACACTATAAACATTCCTTTCTGACAGGTGAATGGGACAGAAGGGGAAATCGAATATGAGGAGATCACACTGGAGAGAGTGAGTCTGAGAAAATGATCTTTTAAACTAAAGTTTTAGACACAAAAAGTAGATGCAAAAAAAGCATAATTTCAACTATGACTGTCTTCAATCTCTAAAGCCACAGTCAAATGCCCCTGATGTGAATAATAATGTGTTTTTGTTTGTATTTGCTACTGCAGGGTAACTCAGGCCTGGGCTTCAGCATAGCAGGTGGAACAGACAACCCTCACGTGGGCGACGACCCCAGCATCTTCATCACCAAAATCATACCTGGAGGAGCCGCGGCTCAGGATGGGCGGCTGAGGTAAAAGCACACACATCAAAGCTACAATAAACACAAAGGCAGCATTCATGTATTCATGTTCCCACACTCCACAAATATAAAATCCAACAATCAAAAAAGCCCAAGGGCCCATTAGGTCGACTCGGGTTTCAGATGAAAGAAATGCTGCTCTACTGCCCCCATTTACCCTGCCTTTTCCCTCCATCTTCCTGCACATTTTCTTTTGAATTTGCTGATTCAGACAGCCAGTCACTTTTCTTCCTAGCAAACACGCTTAGAGACATAGAAACCACCAAAGTAGAACCTCACCTCTTCGTTTTAAGCATCAAAGTTACATCAGAGAAGGCCTGCCTGTTTAATTCACGATCTGAATGCATCGACCCAACTAAATATACTCTACTAATTTTAAATTTTTTATTTGTCTTGTACAAATATACAACATGCATAAATGTTAAAAGAGATCCTATTTTAATCACAATATATGGAATGGTAAAGAAATAGCAATAAACATAAATAAATAAGCCCTGTGTGAGGCATCCTTCTCACCCATCTCTTTACAGTTGACCTATAAACGTCCATTTGGAAGGACTTCAGAGTGTAAAGCAGGCCTGGAGAGATATTACATTACTTATATTTGCCTGAATGCAATGTTTTTTTTTTCTTGGCCTTTACAGTCTGCTGTGAGCAACGTATCTCAAATATCTTAAGGAAAATACTTTATGCCTTTCTACTCCTAGTATCTAAAAAAATGGGATACCTTGAAAACCTTACAAAACCTGCAATTTGTGGGTGTGAACTTCATGTTGCATCAGATGGTTTGAAGTGGCTGACTCAGTGGCTCCTATTATTTGCAATGATACAAAAATACAGAGACAACAGGGCAGTGGTGAGCTTGACATTATTCATTTTGAAAAATCTTTGAAGATCAGTATAAAACATTCGGTGAGGTTTATGAAAGTGTGGTTTAATGGTGCTGATTTGTAACATTTAGTATGTAAATTAATTGTTCTTTATGGCTTAATAAAAGGTTGCATGTAAAGCCCTATGAGCACAGAGCTACAAAGAACATTATAAGATACTCTATGGTGGAGTTGCACTAGAATTACCAGCATTAAAAATGTGTTACTGCACGATAACAATTTGCTCTTCTCTACATGCAAAAAGTATAAAATATTGCCTCACAAACAACATGCAGCTCAGACTTTGTCAGTGTAAAATTCTTTGTATGAAGATGTCAGCAGCCATTGGTTCCCTTTGGAGTTGGCTTAGTGATGTATCTCACTTCAATCAGAAGAGACTTCATTGAAAGTGAGGCTTAAGAGGAATTCAATTAATTTATTTGACATAGTGTGCACAACAGGAAAAGTTGAAGAAATATGTGAGAAGCCTTTGGCAATTAGACCCCACAGTGGTGTCATCATCATTTTAAGGTGGTAGTCATGCCATGAGCTGTACAGGAATATCCCTCTGATGGAGTCTAGACACTGGTGGTGGTGGTTTTGGTGAAGGGGTGAATGGATGGCTGGGAGAGAGATGATTGGCATGTGGAGCAGGACTTCTGATGAGCTCAGTGGATGTGAGCGTGTGTAAATAAATACAGAAAGCATGAAGGTAGTCTTCCTCATTGAACTTCCGCTAAGCTTCATTTGTTAAACCTCTTGCAGCCCTCAAGAATTATTTCAGCCTTACAAAATGTTACACCCTAAAATGTTCATGGCCGTAAAAATCAATTTTAAACACATGAATGGAAGAGTTATAAGTAGAGTTTTTAGGCCCTTAGAGGAAGAATGTGTGCCTTTGAAAATAACCATTTTATCAAAATCTTCCTGCTTGAAAATCAGCTTGTCTCCTGCACACAAGCTGTCACTCGCATTTCACATATCAACTCCTATCATCATATAATTTTCAGGAACGGTTAACGCAAGGAGAACTATACTAAAGCGAAACCCTGTGCTAGATCAACAGCAGAAGGGTTTCCACACACGTTAATATCGGATACTGAGAGTTGGGGGGGAAAGGCCAGATGTCTGTGGTGAAACTGGATCCCCAACACAGCTTTAGTTGGAGACTGACTGCTCTTGACCTCTTCTGGTGAAGGATTACACTCAATTTCTTCACCAAAACAAATTCTGTATTTTCCCTCTCCCTTCCACCGTCTTCCTCTCTCTCCCTCTTTCTCTCTCTTACGCTCTCTATTTCTAAGTGTGAACGACTGCATCCTTTTTGTGAATGATGTTGATGTGAGGGAGGTGACACACAGCCAAGCTGTGGAGGCCCTTAAGGAGGCAGGTGCTATCGTCCGCCTCTATGTTCTCCGCAGAAAACCAGCAGCAGAGAAAGTCACTGAAATCAAACTCATCAAAGGGCCTAAAGGTATGTGGAAGTGTAGAGTGGTGTACAGCATCAATGCTTTTGTGTGGGTTTAAGGAGCCTTTATACCCAGCTAAACTGTGCCCTCTGGATTTAGCAAATCTGCTCCTTTGCTCACTCTCTGCCTCTGTCATCGCTCCCTTTTCTCAGGATTAGGTTTCAGCATTGCTGGAGGGGTGGGAAACCAGCACATACCAGGAGATAACAGTATCTATGTCACCAAGATCATTGAAGGCGGAGCGGCTCATAAAGATTGCCGTCTGCAGATCGGGGACAAGATCTTAGCGGTTGGTTATTTAAATGGAATAACTGCTAGCATGGAGAGATATACTGTATATACATGTCACTGATAGCCTCAGACTCTCACCTTTTAAGCACACAGACACACATTCACACACATGCGCACTCACACATTTGTATACAAGCAGCATTGATGTATTAAGAGCCAAGATGAATTACAGCTTTGATTTTCATGGCCTGAAATTACTTTCATTACTATGTTAATAGGCTAGCTGTGTAGGATGGGATACATTTTTAACTGGAATGTTGCCACAATGAGTCTCAAGCAGTATTGCTGCCATCTGTTGGAGAACAGAGAGACTCTAGCGTAGCAACTGATGGCAAGCTCAGCACCAGCAACTTCAAAATGGTGCTTGGTTTCTACTAAATGGTGTCTGAGCAAATCTTTTACCTCGAAATGGGATAGGCAACATGCTTTTGCTTATTATGATCTGTTCAAAAAATGCATTTCCATGAATGTCATTGTTAAGTCATATGTTAAAATGCTATTTTTGTAACCTTAACACAAACAGCTAAAGGTGGACATTTGCATATTATCTTTAAGGGCTCCAAATCTAGAGGGGATCCCTAGCTTTATTTCTGGCTTAGCTCATCTTTACCCATCTAGTCTGATTGATGGTTAGCACATTTTTATATGGTTTCTAGAGTAAGGAATTTCTGATACATGTAGTAGTTAATTTTACCTTGTGTATGATTTAAATTGAGGTATGTGCTGTAACAAATCAGTGTAATCGTATTGTTCTAGCATTAAAAATTACAAAAGAAATTTTACTATCACCACTAAAATTATTGAAATTAAAAAGAGAAATGAAATTTAGATAAACGTTTTGCTGCTAAATGTCCATCTAAATTTGATCTCTTGTCGTAAACAATCAGGTGAACAACGTGTGTCTTGAGGATGTGATGCATGAGGATGCGGTGGGGGCTCTAAAGAACACAGCCGAGGTGGTGTACCTCAGGGTGGCCAAGCCCAACAACCTGTACCTGACCAACTCCTACAACCCTCCCGACCTCACCAGCAGTAAGCCCCTCTCTGTGTGAAAATCTACACTTCACTGTTGTGAAGTATGGCTAGCGAAAAGAATGTTGTCACCAAATGTCCTGCCTTCGAGTTAATGCATTTCCAAGGATTTGCACCCACAAAAATGAGAGATTTTTTTCAGACTTGAAACAGCAGTCAAACATAGAGTTGAGGGAATAACTTGTTCTTTCTAAATCACGAGAGATGACTGTGGGAGTTCTGTGAAAATTCAAAGCTGAGGTGTACAGGTGCAGGGTTGACTTGACTTGAAGAAAGTATGTCCTTGTAAAGAAAGAATATGAGATGATTACAGAGAATTCATACTAAAGAAAAAATCACATTCCACAAGTACATTTCAGTTTTTTCCTAGCTTTATATTAGTTTGATGCTCACATTGATTTAATATTCATTTGGCTTAGGTGCTGCCCAAAACGGCTTGGGTGTTGCACCTAAAAATTATATGGAAAAGCCATATATTATACCTCTTTTGGTTTTGTGTGTATTTTTCCAGCATATTCCCATATGGACACTGAACTCAGCCACCCCAACTATCTTGGGTCAGATTACCCACAAGCCCTCACTCCCACCTCACCTAGTCGGTTTTCTCCCGTTCTGCATGGCATGATGGGAGATGATGACATCCCCAGGTGAGCAATGCTCCTTCAGCTAAACATGTACTGTATACTGATTTATTAGTAATAGTAGGATTGGCAGTATTAGTGTTAGTAGTACTGTTTATATTGAGCTTGCATTGTGCAAAGTCTTATTGATAACATGACTGTCTACTTTCCTCTCTCCTCCATCTCTCTTCCAGGGAGCCTCGCAGAGTTTTGATCCACCGAGGCTCCACTGGTCTGGGATTCAACATTGTTGGAGGAGAGGACGGAGAGGGAATCTTTATCTCTTTCATCCTGGCAGGGGGGCCAGCTGACCTCAGCGGAGAGCTGCACAAGGGCGATCAGATCCTCAGTGTAAAGACACCTTTATCTTCTTCATGTTGTCACATCAACATTAATGCATTTTACAGTTGCACTAAGTGATTTTTCAGCTGTGGATGTAAACAGTCATACTGTGTGTACATTAGGTGAACGGCGTGGACCTGCGTATGGCCACACACGAACAGGCAGCTGCAGCATTGAAGAACGCTGGCCAGACAGTGACCATCATCGCTCAGTACAGACCCGATGGTAAAGCCACAGACATCTCATTTCTAATATTATACAATTTCAATTGCAAATAGTCATGTAAGGTGTCTTACAAAAACGTCTTAAATTAAAATGATTAATACTCATTTGGTATTAGATCAGTACTCTAAGTTGAAGTATCAGAATTGGTCTTGGGAAAGAAAACATTGAATTGATGCATCCCTAATCTCGCATTGCCAGACCTTCCCCCACAGCGCTGCAAAGGAGGGTCTGGCTAGTCCACATAGCATTCAAGGAAAACATGCTCTGGTTTATTGCCATTTCTTTAAACTAATCACAATCGTCATGGGCGGCACTAAGCGCCGTACTGAGCCACGATGCCGCTGCAAAATAGCCTCAGGAAGGAACTTGTTTTGGTGGAACGTGTACGTTCAAAGGTTGTTTTAGTCACGCAACAGAGAACTCAGATTGGACAGATAGTCTAGCTAGCTGTCTTGATTTACCCTGCAGAAATCTGAGGAGAATTTAACCATAGTCCTCATAAATCGAACCAGAGTTTAAAATTCCAACACAAAGAAAGCGGAAGTTAACAGATACATCCGGCCAAAAAGAAGGACATCCGGCAGCAATGGAGCAATCCTGGAAGTGGAACGTCGTGGATATAGACTAGTGTATCCCTATCACTTACAAGCAAACAGTTGATGTGTATGAGTGTAGGCCAAGGGGTCTTTATGTGTTTGTACTTCTTTGTTTCAGAGTACAGCCGTTTTGAGGCTAAGATCCATGACTTGAGGGAACAGCTGATGAACAGCAGTATGGGATCTGGGACCACGACGCTAAGGAGCAACCCAAAGAGAGGCTTCTACATCAGGTCTTACACAGACCCACGCAAATGCCTCTAAATTTGCATATCAGTAGCCAACATTATACTATGCATGTTTAGCCAAAACTAATGTCAGTGATATGCTTTGAAGTAACCAGCAATCTAGCATTAGCTAGCTTACAATCAACACAGCTGTTTTAGGACCAGAGGACTTTATATGTGACATGACAGGATTGCTCAGTCTACACTTACAAACAAGTATTTTCTTGAGCAAAGCCAGTCATCCACTAAAGGGCTGTTTTGGTGCCAACTGTTGTTATTACATTTATGAAGTAACTACTTTCTAGAGCTGTTGAATTTTGAAAGTGAGAATATGAGTCATTGTAATGTCACTTGAGGGACTTTGATTATTAGAAAGAAATGATTAACTGTAGACACAAGTTAAAGAGGCTCCAAAGTTGTAAGGGTAAGCCAGAACAGAGAGTTAAAGTGACAATATGTAAGGCAGGCACTATGCACAAAAAAATCCCAACATACCATACAATACAAGACAGAGGAAAATGTATAGTATGTGGTTACTGTGATACTGAGGCCGACTGTGTGAGTTGAATAGGAGTCCAACTCATTAAAAAATCTAATAATGTTCATTCCTACTTAAAGTGATGGTTCGGAGTAATTCACCCTAGGGTCCTTTGCACCATGACCTCGAGCACCCCCCCCAGAAGCTTTTTTCACCTGGGTCGAACATTGGGAGAGTTAGCTAGAGTAGCGTTATCAGCTGAATAGCTTAGTGCAGGGGCTAATTGGACCCACGTTTGTATCTTGTAAGTTACCCCACTAATAATGCCCGAAATGATACCAAACGTCTACAAGTAGTACAAATAGGTTATGTACTCATAAAACGATGGATTGGAAAGTTTGTAAGTACACCAGAAGTTTATGAACACTTGCCTGCTCTCTTCAGCTCTCTGTTGTTGCTGCTGCTGCTACCTGCAGTTAGACGAGTGCTTAGGGCCGTCAACAAATTACTACACGAAAAGAGATACAACAAAAATATGTATTAATTTAATGATTAAATAAGGTAATGTCTCCAAACTTACCTCAATTATTACTTGTCTCCTGCTAGTTATACTACAGCACTTACTTTAAAAAAAAAGTTAAATTAAAAAATATTTTTGTTGCATCTCTTTTCGGTGTTGTAATTTGTATGACCGGCCCTAAGCACTCGCTTTCGCAGCAACAACAACAGCAGAGAGCAGAAGCAAGCAGGCAAGTGTTATTTACATAAACTTCTGGTGTACTTACAAACTTTCCAATCCATCATTTTATGAGAGCATAACCTATTTGTACTACTTATAGACGTTGTGGTATAATTTGGGGCATTATTAGTATGTAGCTGCTAAGCTAACTTCAGCTGATAACGCTACTGCTAATCCAATGTTCGACTTTCCGGTGAAATGTGTTTAACTCGGTATGGTACTAAAGGATTACTCAATTATCATGAGAACATTTTTACACATGTTGATAATTTTTTATGTTTTGTTTTTTAAATAAGGTCAAGATGTATGTCAGTATATGCTAGCTAATGGCTTTTAATATAAGGATTGTAAAATATAGAGAAAAGTAATGGAACATTTATTTATCAATCACAGGCTGTAGCTAGAAACTGACCCCATCAACCCCTTTGACAGAGCTGTCTTAACAAACTCAAGTTGGAGCAAGCCCTGCTCAAACCCCAGGACAGGCCTGGATTAACAAAATGTCCACACAAAAGGTGTACATTAAAGGGTACAAACTGCAAAGGAATAAATAACATACATTTACATAATATGGAAAGCATATCACAGCCTAGGTTACCAAGTTTAACAAAGACTAAAGAAATCATGTACCACAGTAAGACTCACTGTGGCTTTACACGTGTCTTGCAGATTCAAGACAATAAATAAATATAAATGTCATTGCATTACTGTTTACTACAATACACTAAAAAGTTCATGTTTACTGTAGCCTACATAATAATTTATAGTAATCTGCAACCCATTTAGATTTTCTGTGTAGGCCTACAGTAAATAAAATGCTGTAGTTTACGACTTTAGGCTACCCCATTGACTTGCTGTACTAGTTAAGAACTCCTGTGCTCTGCTTTAGTTTACAAACAAAGACAAGACATCATTATGTGCCAAATTATACTTTATATAAGCCAATGTGATGATGAAATGCCAAATTGCTGCAGAGGAAGCTACAGTGATCATCCCATGTGTGTGTGCAAAGTTGTGTAAATACAGTGAGATACAAACTCCATGAGCAGCTCAGCACTGTTTCAGCACCCTGAACAGCGCCACCGCCACTCCACTCATAGCTGTCAAGAGTAATGTTAATCACACCAATCAATCAAACCAACCAACGACAGAAAACAAGATATGACAATGTTTATGAAAACAATGTTATAAAAAGAAATTATGTTCTAATCATCACAATCTATGCAACCAGTTTAAACCTAAAACTCTGCCACAAAAACCATATCACACTGACTGCACAGGGTTAGCACAGAGTAAAAGGAACATGGTTCTTACCTTCAGAAGAACTTCTTAACGTTACTTGATTTCCTGTGCAAACAGTTAATTAAGTCCTCACCAGGTCCAGGTGTGACTCAATCAACCAGCAGTGACAGGACAATGAAAATAGTCTGCTCTGGGTCACGATATTACACGCTCTGTATCAATCCGTTGATACTGACAGCAACAGTGCCTCCCTATAGGTTAGCTCAGACTTTTAGTTTCCCTGCAAAACTGGAGATGATGCCGTGTTCGTCCTGCTTCTTCATCTAGCTATGGCCAGGCTTCCGTCTTCTTTTTATTCTGTCAATCAGAATTACAGAGAAAACACTGGATCTATTGTTGATGACAACATCTGGATTAAAATACTGTATCCGCCCTGGCTGACATCAACATTACTGCTGTCTTCGTTTCTGATGGCAGTGACTACGAGGCTAAGCTTAAATGATTTGCCGTTAACACAAAAACATTCGCTAACGTTAGACTTTGGGTGAATGTATTTGAAGCTGGTGTTCGGGGATCAAAAGGCTGTCTATGCTCCAGTGTGTTCACGGACAAACTTGGCTGAAACTTCGCCTAGCCGTGATACTGTGTGTAGGACTTTGCATTTCTTGGTCCTGAATGGCTGAATGACAGAAACACTGATTACAGCATTCCCTGTTAAACAAATACCTGCTTATCAGATGAAGGCTGGACATTTAAACAACTAGCTAGAGGGAAAGGGGACTACTCAGCAACAGTTCGGCAGAATTCACGGCAGTGTCAGGGGTGTGTAAAATTACAAGAATACGATTTATGCCACTTTTAAAACAAGAAAATCCAAGATAGCGCAGAATTTCTTCCTTGCTCAACGACTGCAGTCGTGCACAGAAGCAGCGTTAAGTGCTGCCACTGCTGGCCGGGAATAATATGGCAATTATTATCTAGACTAATGTACTATATGTACTGTCTGATTTATGACAATGTGCACAAACATTAGTAGTTATAACTGTTCCGTGATCTGTTCGATGGACATCCATAATGTTCCATTTGGGGACTTAACAAAATAACATCTTGTATTTGGATATTTCTCTCTACAACCAAATGTAATTATGAAGCTACTTTAAAAATGTAAGAAGACTGTTCATAATATTGGTGTTCAAGTGGTTAGAATTTAAAAGAGTTTTTTTTATTAAGTTAGTGATTTGAATTCTTCCATCACTCAGGGCTCTTTTTGACTATGACAAGACTGCGGACTGTGGCTTCCTCAGTCAGGCACTGGGCTTCAGGTTTGGGGATGTGCTGCATGTGTTGGACTGTGGAGATGAGGAATGGTGGCAGGCCCGTAAGGTCAGCCCCCAGAACGAGGCTGAAGAGGTCGGCTTCATCCCTAGCAAGAACAGGTCAGACTTTTCACTGTGAGTGAGTTGGGGAGGTCCGACTTATCTTTCAATGTGCTTCAACAAAATTACTAAACATTCTGGTTCAACGTTTCTAACATAATTCTTCTGTCTCCAAAATTAAATGTTTTTGTTCTCCCTCCTTGTTTCTACAGGGTGGAAAGAAAAGAGTGGTCTCGTGTTAACACCAAAGAGAGGGTAAGTTCATTCACCAGCTGTTTGAGTGAGTTGTACCTGTTCTTTCAAACTGCCTCCCAGTGTGTAAATCTCTGCTCTGGTTTCTGTTGCAGGACCATGGTCGAGACAGCTTGGGCACTCAAGGTAATTAGTATGAAGCATAAATATACTGTGCATTGACACTGCAAGCATGTTAGCTGACTACAGTTAACACTGTAGCAATGGGCAGCAACACAGGAACACGATTTGCTGACACATACACAAACAATATCTCCCTGTTTTATTTACATACCTATTATATACTTAAATGTAAATAGTGATCAGTCACACTGTAATATCCATAACAAGATTTATAGCTCAATTGAAGGTGCAAGTAGCATTGACTTTATACACACTGCCAAATATAAACACAAGCAGTCTTTACTCACATTTTCTTCCTGACTGTAGTCCAATGCACACCTCATCTCCAAAAGTCACGTGTTTATGGTTCTTGTCAATAACGACATCTGATGTATTAGCTGCAACATTTGAGAATACATCATATTCACTACACGCAGATGCAGAATCATGAACCTGAATGTCATTTTTAATGGTAAAAAGAAATGTGTCTGAATGCTTTTCTGTCACCAGGGAGAGATAAAACCTCACAAAGTTATGAGACTGTCACCCAAGTGGAAGGTAAGGTCATATAGAAGTCCATTATTTAAGGCTTTTATATTACATTTCATTTTTGTTTCTTTTTCCCTTTTCTGAATGCTCCTACACACTTTCTTCTCTCTTTCTCTTCAAGTTCATTATGCGAGGCCCATCATCATTCTGGGTCCTGTGAAAGACAGGATAAATGATGACCTGTTGTCTGAGTTCCCTGATAAGTTTGGATCTTGTGTCCCACGTAAGTAATTATGCTGTCAGTCATGGAGACTGATCTGTTCACTGGTTTTTTATTTGCATGTCACTGCTGCCACCTGCAGCCATTTTAGGGTGATGTCTGCATAATACATCCCTCCCCATCAAGTAATTGCTTTAATTTTGAGATTCAAAGCATATTTGCAGCTTTTATTGTATTGTTCTTCCCCTAACAGACACCACACGGCCCAAGAGGGAGTATGAAGTGGATGGGCGGGACTATCATTTTGTGTCGTCACGGGAACAGATGGAGAAGGACATCCAGAGCCATCGGTTCATCGAGGCGGGCCAGTACAACAGTCACCTGTATGGCACCAGTGTCCAGAGTGTCCGTGAGGTGGCTGAGCAGGTACGCAGCAACACGTTGTACCAGGAAATAAGAATGAATGGCAATAATAAAACTCCTTAAGAAAAATTCTAATCCTTTTTTAGCCATTGGCTTTATTACTTCTACCAATTATTTGTACTAGAATTATAAGAACAGGCACAAGAATATTATTTAAAAATTATGAATTTATCAGTGATGTATATGTTTTATAAAAGCAATACTTCCTCAGAGAAAAGTCTAAGTGATAAGCCACAACCTTTCATGACTTGTTGCCCAATTAACTGGCAAATTAAAAGTTGTTGCTAAAATAACTGTATTTATGAATCCTTATTATTACATTTCTTTCCCTGCACATGTGCACAAGCAGCAGGGGAAACACTGCATCCTGGATGTCTCTGCCAATGCTGTGCGCAGACTACAAGCAGCTCAGCTTCATCCCATCGCCATCTTTGTCCGGCCCAAGTCACTGGAGAATGTCCTGTATGTACTTTCAAAACATTTTGAAAATGTATGCTTAACAAGCATTAAATGAAAATATGTGTTATAATGAAGATATTGTGTGTGATGTTTACAGAGAGATCAACACTCGCCTGACAGAGGAGCAGGCCAGGAAAGGAATGGACCGAGCCCTCAAACTAGAACAAGACTTCCTAGAGTGTTTCTCGGGTAAGATCGGAGAGTTTGTGTCTATGTGACATGAACACACAGAAATGATGTGTACACACAGAGCATGGAATTTCTAGCAAATATCACGAACTCTCTACCTACAAGTGGATTCTGGTTTGGATTATGGCAGCACCAGATGGTAAAAGTGAGCTAATTCCGCTGTACACTCATCTATTTGATGTGGAGTTGTGATCATAAAAATCCTTATGATTACAAGATTTTTTCAACAACAGGTTGTCTGTATTTTGGGTTTATTGCTGGCGCTCAGCTCCACACTTTTGAGGGTGATAATAGGTGCATTTCACTTTATAACTTTTTAGTCTTTTTTTATTGTTTAATACCAACAAATGATAAAAAAAAAGCCTCCTCCACAAAGATGGATTTCACTTTACATGTTCCTGGCCAAGTGAGTTAAATGAACGCATTCTGGGAGTACTCTGAGCATTTTAACATTTAAGTCACACATTTAGGGCAAATCACAGCGGTCGACAGAATATGATGTTAGGTTTCCTCACAAAGCTAATGCGGTGTACAATTTATAATAAATCACGAACAGCTGTTGTAAGCCACTGAAAAAATATGTGTGAGACTGAATAAACATGTGGGAGTCTTTGTAGAAATACATACATAATGGTTGTTTGACATTGTGATTTTACACAATATTTACAATGTACGCAGATTATAAAATTGTATTCTTAATTGATTATTCTTCTCATTGTCTCCTCTCAAACACATCTGATAAACATCCTTCCTTTCTTTTGTCCCTCTCTGTCTTTCCACCCTAATGACTCCATTTTTTGTGCGTCCTACTGTCTCTCTTTTGTCTTTGCTTGCCATTTTTTCCCCACCCCTCATTGTTTTCTCTCCTTACCTCACACATCCTGTGTCCTGCTGCAGCTGTCGTGGAAGGGGACAGCTTTGAAGAGGTCTATCACAAAGTAAAGACAGTGATCGAGGAGCAATCAGGGCCTTACATCTGGATCCCCACTCGGGAGAGGCTGTGATGCAGCACCCTATCCAAACCACCCCTTTCTCACAACCACCAACCAACACCACCCTCCACCCTCACGGCCAAGCCAGCCTCGCCTGCCTGTCTGCCCTCCAGCAAAGTCAGTGCTTAGGCAATCACTGAGAATGATACAGAGAGACAAATGCATACTAAGACAAACACAGAGACAGAGACAAACACAGGAATTGACACAGCGAGGCAAAGAAAGATACCAAAAGAGAGACTCTGAGACAGATGTGAACACAGCGATGTGTAATTAGACTGAAAGAGATGGAGAGAAAAGACGTAATCAGTATTCCACTTTAATGAGGCAGGACTGAGCATTGAGGCCCTGTTCACACTCAGCATTAAAATGCATCTTGGCCACTAGTGGACAGCTCTAAATACAGCTGTGACTGCACCCCAAACTGGGAACACAAATGTCCTAAACGCAGTTGATTAAGCACTGCCAAACAACTTAGTGTGTAATGTGTGTTTTCTCTGTTTCGATGCAGTTGCAGTTTCCCAACAGATAAAAGCAAATGTGAAGCGAAAATCCAATCACAAGTGATTACTTGAGAGAGTTCAGATGCATTCTGATGCCAGGTGTGAACCGCAGTCCATCTGGATCTCAACACAGTCTGGATATATTTGGACATTAGATCTGAACAGGGCTTGAAAGAGAGTAGAGGGTGACCCAGCAGGGACGGACCCCGAGGTAGTATTAAGACCACCTCACCCACCCCACCCCTCTCAAGTCTCATGCTCCCATTGAACACCTCCACGCGCCTATGTCTGAGATGGAGGTGCCCAAAAAGACGCTGGCCCCTCTTTTTATATAACCTCCTGGCTTTCTCTCCTCCTCCTCCTGTCAGCTCTGCCTTGTTTCAGGACAGGAAAGGGGGACGACTGAGAACAGGGCGCCCGGATCCTGCTGAGTCCCTCTTGATGAGGAGTCTTTTCTCGGCAAAGAGTCCCTTTTCGTCTGAATCTCCTCTTGGTTCTGAGTGTGAACTCTGAATAACACCTCAGTGACTAAGACTGACATTTGCTCAATCACCCATGTTTAATATTGCGAGGCATTATTTAAAGGAAGTTCAAATAATTATAATGATAAAAACACATATGCTGAATTTGTGCATGCATCCTCAAAGACAATGGAGACAGGAGACAAAAACAATGGAAAAATCTGACTTTAAAAAAAAGATAAAAAAGAAAGTAAGTAGGGTGTGTTCTCCTTTTCCACCTCCTTATTGTGGAGGAGTTTTTTAGCATGTCTCATGGAGGAAGAAGAGAAGAGATACACAGTCATGAGAGATGGTCTTGAGAGGCCAAACCTGAGCGCCGTAGATGCTCTGACATAGTTTAGCCTCTGCTCTCTTACCCACGCACACACTCACGCACCCATACGCTCTCAAACCCATCCACCAACACACACACGTAGAGTTGTAACCTCAGCTGTAACCTAGCACACTCCTCTACAGGGCGACTGGCTGTTCTGACCTGCTAGTCAGAATCCAGGATGAATGTTATCTCTCTAGGCACAAACAGCAGAGCTGTTAGCTTCATCGCACTACAGCCGACTCACCGATCACTCTTCCAGAAGAATCCCTCAGCCACAGACGTACACACTGTTTCCAGTGGCCGCAGTAAAAGCCATGGCGTGTGTGTGTCTGTGTGTGTTTGACTTTGTCTTCGTTTGTGTGTGCGTGCGTGCGTGCGTGTGTGTGCATGTGTGAGTGTGTCTGTGTGTGTGTTTGACTTTGTCTTTGTGCGTGCGTGCGTGCGTGCGTGCGTGCGTGTGTGCGTGTGCACGTGGGTCTCTGTGTGTGCGCATATGTGCACATTCATGTGTGGAAACTCCTCTGTCTGGGAGGAATAGGTCTTCTTTTATTCTCTCTTTTCCACTTTTTCTCTGCTTCTTTCTCCCTCTTGTGTCCACACAAATTAAAGCTAAGTCATGTTTAACAAATAAATGGCCTATATATATAAATATAAATATGAATATAAATATATATATATATATCTTTTTTATAACAATTTCTAAAGGGACTAAGTCTGTAAAAATCAACATCTCCAAACAATATTCCATTGATTCCTTTCGGTAATATTGCAGTTTGGTTGTTGAATTTACACACATTCCCATTTTATTGTTGTAAAACACAGCAAAAAGCTACACAGAAATAGCTGAACCGTTCAATTTAAAGCAGACCTCAAACTAGAGCTTTGAACTGACATATTTGACATGTTCTTGTGTACGTTGAAAACGATTTGAAACATGTACAATGCAGCTGTATGTGTGTCTGTATGACTGTGTGTGTGTGTGCATACCTGTGTTTGCTGCTTGTGTGTGCGGCTGACAAGAAAGTATGTGTTGTGTATAAAATATAAATTACACTATATGATAATATATATCCTTTATAACATCCACTGGTGGGTATAATGTATAATAAATTAATGGGTGGTGTGCGTATGTGTGTGTGCCAGAGTGAGAGAGTGAGACACCCACATTAAGATGTAGTGCAATACTGCTATGATGTTATGCAATGAAGATGGTTTTACGTGTGTGTCTAAGATTAAAACAGTATTTATAAAGTTTGCACTGACGGCATTATATGCTACAGGTATCAGCGAGAAGGTGGACTCCAAGTTTTATGAGCATGTGTTTGTATTTACTTATAATTTGTTCTGAATTATAAGAGTGAAGGTGGAAGTGTTGATGGAAGTGACCATTCATATTTATTGTTTGTTTATTTTTGCTCACTTGCTTCTCCCAGCTCAAGGTGGAACAGCTGAAGCTTGTGAATGACAAGTACCAAGTTTTTGTTTACAGTATGATTTATTATTTATTAAGGACTGTCACAGGTTCCATCTCAAGTCTGTATATTTTTGTATTTTTTTCCACATTGAGAGAGCTTTTGGGTCTCGGCCAGAAATGCTGTATATACAATAGAGATGTTGGAGTGCTGTGTGGCTTTAGGTTTAGTCGTGCACACTGCTGAATTGATGCAAGTACAGGATCCATCAGAGCCACAGCCCAGTTAAACTGCTCCAACATAGAAACAACATCTGCACACTCCGGGTGGGCAAAACACACACACACTCACACACACACACACACACACACACACACACACACACACACACACACACACACACACACACACACACACACACCGCACATAAAGATATCAGCACATTCATTTACATTTACACATTGAGAGAATCACAGAAACAACAACATGACAACATATCCATGAATGGAATAATATGTTTTCAATTTCTTTATTTGAGGGTTCAATGTATTTCTTAATATCTCTCTCAGCCATCCGTATCATAGTGTGATATTCCTTATAAAATATATGAATTTTTACAGAAAAGACTGATTAAAACGTTACAACAAAGTCAACTGATGCAGAAAAATATATTTAACAATGACAATATCAAGCAAAATAAAATGTTCCAGTTCAGTGAAGCGCTTGTTGTAAATTAGCTATAAAATAATAAAATTAATTTAAAAATGCTTTCTGAAAATGGACTCAGCAGCCTTGTTTTTTATTTGTGTTGATGATTTGATGCCTCACGGTTCCACAGGTGAAGGCTGCACGAAAGCAACATGTACAACCAGGGGAGGGCACTCATTCTCCATTTTCAGCTGCTTATACAAGCTCCTCAGCTGCATTTCCACATACATGCTGTGGCTCCTATTTGCCAGGCGCTCCGCCCGCACCCCTGTCTCTCATCAGGGGAACTATTTTCTCTTTAGAAAAGCACACAATGAGGATCCTTTTGTTTGATTAGATATGTGTGTGTGTGTGTGTGTGTGTGTGTGTGTGTGTGTGTGTGTGTGTGTGTGTGTGTGTGTGTGTGTGTGTGTGTGTGTGTGTGTGTGTGTGTGTGTGCGAACAGGTAGACAATCACACTGTGTGTGTGGGTGCTATGTATATATCATGTGTGTGGGTGCAGCATATATCCCTTGCCCCAGGCTTGAGGCATATTTCTGGCATCTGATCAGTTAGGCACAATCTGTGATTCTAATGTTAAGAAAATTGAAAAAAAAAACTCATACTAGTCCAACTAACAAAACATGAAACATAATATAATAAAATAATTTGACCTGTTGTTGCCCACACACCTAAGTTGTAAGTTGTTTATCGATGCTGTATGGTTATGGTTTACTCATATCGGTACTGTGCATTAACAAAGGGTCAAACAGCCCTAAATTATGAGTTGTGGTTGTTTAAAGATCCATTTGGGGAATGTGGTCACAAACAAGAGGCCCTCTTGATAAATGAACCACAGGCTGACACACAGCTTATCTCTGTTTAAGAAAAATCCAAACTGTTAAATGATGAATAAAATGATGCACAAAATGTCTGGTGAAGTCAGGTAGAAAAAGTCTGGGTTTGAATATGAAGAGCCTGAATAAACTCAGACAATGTGGCATAAGATTATTATCCCACCCTTACACCTGTTTAAGTGGGAAACGTGAAATGTGTAAGGAGTTTAAATGACTGAGGTAAAATCCTCATCCATTTTCTTAACCACTTTTAGGGTTGATGGAGGCTGAGGTATTTATGAAATTCAACACATCAATCACCTGGTTGTGACACCTGAAAGTGATATAAAGGATTTGACAGAGAGAGGGGAGAACATTCATCAAAGGTCATAAACAGGATTTAAACCTGCAAGCTGGTATGTATCTAAGGCCTTACAGCCATCAGGTTACTCCCATCCACACGTTTTGTCATCCTCCTATCAGCCATTAACAGGTCTCTATACTACATACAGGGCATGTAATGCAGCGACCCACAAGCTGGTGGGAGAATGCACAGTTGGATCCGAGAGCAAGACAGATGCCTCACAGATGGATTATTATAAAATTTGCCAAAGCAATGTGGTTAGAACTTGAAATGTCCTCTTAATTAAGTAACTGACTCACTGGATAAACTCTCTTTGTAAAGTGATTCATGTTTTAGGAAATCTTCAAACCGTATATGTCACAGATGTGCGCACAATTCATTGCCAGTATCCTGCTTTACTGGCAGGGCAGACAGTCATTTTAAACTAAGGAGGAATGAGAAATGATTTCAAAGCTTCCAAATGGAATAATTAAATCAAGCAAGTTATTAGAATCATATTTCAGTCCAAACACGATGAAACAAGAAAGCTGGCGGAGTGAAATTAGCGGGATAATTGTCAAAGTGTTCGATCTCACGAATCTTAGTGGGAACAAGGTGATAGTCATTATGTGTTGCAACTTGGTCCCATTACTGTATCATTGGCAATTATTCACAGCCTGTTTCACAATAGGCTGGTAATGGAGTAATACCTCTTTGTGCCTGCTGCTATGGGGTCTAGAGCTGCAGTGACAGGCCTGGATTTGGATTAAATAACGGATGACGTCTGTGTCTTGTGAGTGTTGGAAAGAAAAATTATCTCAAAGCAGTCATCTCAAAACTGCTCATATGCTTCTGCACTAAAGCAGTAAAGCATTTCAGTACAACACAAGTTATCGCACAACTCCAAGCCAATATTATCAGCTTGAAGGCACACAGGTGTTTCACTCATCAGTCATCCCTGAACCTTAACTTGTAGTCCTGACTTGTAGTAGACACCCCCAGACTTCAAGATTATCCCAATAAGTGCTGAGGTCTCATGGAAATATGTATATATGAGTGGTGGTACACAGCAAAGCTTTCAGTAAATAGGACCACATATATATTAATTCATCCCATTTACAACATTTTTCTATACCTTCATGATTTCCGATGGGTGTGCCTGTATCCTTCTTCTCAGATTCAATCATTTGGCCAAAATAATCCTCTTAGATCCAGGATGATTATATAGCAGCCATGTTTCTTTAAAGGAGTGTCAAAAACTGCAATAGGAACTGTTAGTCACAGACATTTCAATCTGTCTACCAAACACTTTGGCTGCACACACAGGAGGTTGTCACCACCATTTGTAACCTTGATTTCAACATGACAGCTACAGCCAGCAGCAGAGGATCAAACACAGATCCTTTCCATGTTCATATTTTATTATTCATTTTAGCCTGCCTTCTTCTCCTCCTTCTACTCACCGAATCTTTGTCGCCTTCTTTTATTTTTTTGCTCCTCCACCCATGAGGTCCCAGCTGGCACCCATCAAACTGTTTGTGTAGGACAACTTGAGTTCAACACTTTGTTTATATCTTGTGCTCCAGATGATGTCACTTTGGCTGCTTCAGTGCTCGTTATCCATGTATATCACATCGACTGCATAAAGATCAGATGATTCATCCTCAGATTAGTGTGCACAGGGTGTGGTGCAAGGGTTCACTGTTAAGATGCTGCTTTATGCTGTTTGAAAAGAGCTGGATAATACTGACTTCAGTGTTTTTGTACCAGAGCTCTCAGACTAATGTTGGATTAAGCCTTATGGGTTCTTTTGCCTTTTTGTGACTCTGAAAGCTTCATTATGATAATCTGTCCAAAAAGAAAAAACACCACACTGTAGCTATACCTGCCACAGAAGATATTTCTATACTGAAATTATGGGAATTTTGAGATGTTTACTTCTGTTGAAAAATGTCTACTCTATGCCCATTCCGCTAATTAAAACATGGCATGTTGGCTTCAAAGGAATGTTAACTTCTGCATTTAATATTCAGCAACTTTGAAATTAATGGAAAATGACAAGTGACGAAGATTTTGGTTTTGCACAGCACCAACAAGGAAAATGACAGCCATTTTTAAAATATACAGCCTTCTGGTTTCCTTTTATAAGCTGCATCTGCAAGGGCAGAGCTTAGCCCAGGAAGACTTATAATGTCACCTGGGCCAAATGCACACTTTCACTTTGTAGTAGCAATGATGACATAGGATCCCAATATTAGGATGATGGCATATAGGAATAAGCTGGCGTTAGAAATTGAAAATGCTTTGGCCAATACACCCATGTGCCCACTGAAATAATATACCAAATACATATTTACGAAAGAGTAAATAAATATATATATATATATATATATATATATATATATATATATATATATATAAAAAGCGCTTGTACATTGTACAGGCACCATTCACACACATTCATACACTGTGGGTGAGGCTGCCATACAAGATGCCAACTGCTCAGATAATCATTCACACACATTTACACACCTATGGCACAGCATTGGGAGCAATTCAGGGTTCAGTGTCTTGCTCAAGGACACTTCGGCATGGGACTGCAGGGCCAGGGATCAAACCATTGACCGTATGATTGGTAGATGGCCGCTCTACCACCTGAACCACAGTCACCCTACTGGAGGCAGTGCTTCTGTTTTCTCTGTGTAGTGACAGAACAAAATAAAAAAGGAAAATGTCCATCTAGTGATTCTTTTGTGAGTCAAGAAAGGAGCTCCTGCATTCTTCTGCAAGTAGTGTACTTTCAAATACGTTTTAGCTATTTAGGTCATTGCATGCATTTGCCCATTATAAAGTTGGTGCATGTCCCTACCCAAAAGGATGCACATGGACAAACTGTAAATGCAACCAGGGCTGTATAGCTCAGACAGAGTGGGATGAGCCACTGATGTAGGGTCATTGATGGTTCAATCCATGGATCATCCTGTCCACATGTCAAATGGCTTTGAGCAAAATGAATCCAAAAAATGCTAACAATATGTGTATACTAAGAGTCCACATCCATGTCATTGTCTCTGTGTGTCAGTCAGGGGATCACTGAAGTCAGCAGGATAGAAGATCTAGGCGCCATGAATGTCTGTTTAAATGTTGGTGTCAGTTCATCTAGTAGATGATGAGATATCTCAGTGGATAAGTGAAAACTTTGACCTGCTGATGCCACTAAATGAAAAGTCAGGGTATCACCAAAGTCAATTCAGTTAAACTGTGATGACAGTCAGGTATCTTATAAGTTAACACAGCCTCTGCCAAAAGAAGCATTGCGTGGACACACAGCTGACGAATAGCCTTGTTTTATCAGGTCACTCTGATTCCAAAGCTCTTTTCTCTTACACTCAAGACGTTCAACAAATCATAGACTTTGTGTGAAGAAGAAAAATGTAACCTCCCAGGGACATTTCTCCGTCTCGTTTTTTTTTTTTTAAATTATTTCCTGTTGAAGCTCCCACTGCAGCTTGCCAGTGCTGGAAGTGAGAGCCTGATTAAAGCTTATACAGATTTCCATGCACTGCATACAGTAAAAGTGACAGCTTTGGTTAGTTGAATACCCCTAAGCATCGCCTTCATGTTTGCTGTTTTGAGTTTCTATCCACTTAAATAAGACACTACCATATCACTGTAACAAAGGAACAGAAGGGAAAAGAAAAGGCAGTTGTTGCAACAAGCATTCTTACGGAGTCAGGATTACCTTTCTTATTGACTTAACTCATTATAATTTGTGGCCATACAATATTTGCAGTGCAGTTCGTCACACAAATACAACAGGAAAATCAAAGCAGCACAGGTTATCTTATAAACAAAACAAAAATCAAGGACAAATCACGCTGTGATGTTCATGTCATATGAACTTACTTATCTTTCAAAATAAAAAAACTTCCAAATACTTAGACAAACAGGTAATGATGTTGGGCTATAATATATATTCTTAATAATAACAATCAGACTTATTCTCTTGTGCCACATAGATCTCATGATAGTCTGTTGTTTTCAGATTCGTTCTTTTGGGAGATACAGCGTTGCACCATATGTGGCGATTTCAAAAGGATGGATAAATGAAATGTGTTACACTCAAAATTTCTGCTTTACAGACGTTAGAAAAAAAGGTGACAACACAAGTTGAACCCAGAGACCAAGAAAGACTGGTCTTGCCTTACCAAAATTAAACATTGGTCTGGCCTTGTTAGTGAGCTTGAAATGCTAATGTCTTATTTACATTTTGTCATTTAGACTTAAAATTTGCATTTTCTCTTATTTATGCCGCTGTCTCTCCCAGATCGTCTTCAAAAAGTGATTCCATTCAGTTCCCCTTGAGGAAAACACCCATTAATTAAATAAGAAAATAGGCAGTGCTGTGACACTGATGTAATGAATGGGTAATGTTATGGCTCTTATTAAAATATGCTGTGTTCAGATGGTTAGCTGCAGAAATGCATGCACATTTAAGACCATGCACAAATGCATGAGAGCTTTTTTTTTTTTTTTTAATGCTAGCAGAGCTTATTATGCTAAATCTATATTTATTCAATAAACTGCAAGAAAACCCATTCAGTCTTATCTGCCAAAGGCATTAATGCAGCAGGGTTGCACCATGAGTCAGGTAATGTAGCCTACTAAGTTGGTATATCTGTATTTGGCAGATTTGACCCCAACTGCAGACCACACAGCCTACTGTATCAAATCCCCAGGGCCAGAAGTGATCAGCCCTGCAGAGTCCTTGAAGGACTGGCTGTATCCTCAATACTGTTGCTACTCTGTGGCTCCAACTTGCCCAAAATGGGGAGTCATTACATATTATACCAAACATATTTCAGATTTTGGTCAGCATAAAGAATTAGTACAAAATCGGATTGCTTTCCCTACCAACTGGACTCAGATCGCGCCTAGTTCTGGATATTGGACCCAATCTGAGTGACTGGGCTGATTGTATCACCACCTATACCTGCAGGTTTCATCTAGAGCAGGGGTCTTCAACGTTTTTTAAGCCAAGGACCCCTTAATTGAAAGAGAGACAGATCAGGGACCCTCTACTACATGCATTGTATAAAATGAAGTTACATATTAATCTGGTCCTACAATAACTTTTAGGGCAGCTTAAAGCATTTATAGATACCTTTTGTTGCATAGAATACTAAGTTATTCAAATTTTATAAATCATGTTTTAATGTTAACCCTTAAATGTGAAACAAATGTGAAACAGTCAATCCTTTGGGATGAACTGTATCTGTGGATGGCTACCTTAGTGACTACATTACTTACTGGCCAGTAAGCCTACCATCAGTGGATTTATATTTGCTAATAATATGTTGGAATCATGTTAGACTTTTTAATTTTTGAAAACACTTGGAGTGACTCTGAGGACTCCCTGGGGGTCCCGGACCCCTGTTGAAGATCCCTGATCTAGAGGACAGTTTACAGCATGCCAGTACTTGTAGATAGGACGGATTTAATTGTTGTTTTGGAGTCAAGACACACAGAAATAGTCTAAATAACACCGGAAGTCGTGTGAATTTGTTGTCAAAATAAAAGCATTAAGCTTTCCTTTGCCCATTGTGTTTTAACCTGAACCATGCTCCATGTGGAAAGAAATAAGAGAGATCCATTTGGATTAGACACCATCTGTATTGGAGACAGTAAAGTGGAATTGTTCCAAATGTTTACTGTTGGTGCCAAAGCCGGAGAGTACCTACATTTAGAACCACCTTGCTGATGTTGTAGAAAAAAGGTTACAGGATAAGTTACTTTTTACAGTGATTTTTCAGTGCATGCTTTAAGAATTGAAATCAGATGTGCCCCTTGGGAAGCCACCTTCAACTTATATGACCAACGGATTGATCTGGATGACTGGAACAAGTACATGGGCTGAAAAAGGTATCGTCAACACAGCTCTTATTGTTCCAAGCAATGTTTTAGCATCAGAATTATTTGTTTAGTGTCTATGTAAGGTGTATTTATTTATGATTATTGTAGTTTTACAGCATGGATGATGTATATACCTCCAATGACTTTTCTTGCTCTTTGATGTATAAATACGGTATAAAGTGTTTTAGTTTATCAGGCTACTTCCCTTAATTATACCTATTTTTGTGCTTCTGTTTGCGGCTGTGAAACTTTGATTTTGCTGCTGTGGGGTCAATGATCAGGTATACCTTTGCAAATCTTGTGTATAGTAGGGTTGAATGATTTTATTGCAACTGCAATATGATTTGCGATATTAGAGGGAATGATAATCTTTACAGCATCATTCTAATTTTCATTGAAAAACATATTTAAGTGATTATGGTGTGATTTTTGCGGGGATGTGTACAAAACAATGATGTTAGGCTCTCTTAAGTCTGTAGAACATGATGTTTGGGCAAGGACCTATCTATAGCATCACGCTATTTAATTTAGAAAATAATAATTTTGACACATTTCGCCTTTAACAATTTAAAAACTTTAACATTGCGCCTCCTGCGATTTGAAAAGGCAGTAAGCCATTTTGCAATTTTGATACAATTTCCATTCATTTTCAGGCCTAGTGTATAGCCTACAAAAGGGTCACTTTGAGAAAATAAAACAAAACTAAATCGTTTCTTTAACCCTAATAGTGAATATTCCTTCTTTTTTTTCCAAATGTTTGTCATATGGGTTTTATTGTGAAGGCGCCCTCCGGAAATCCTGTATCTTATCGAGTGCACTCTGCACTTGACTCTGCTGCTATGGAAACGTAGTGGGCGGAGCTTGCTGCTGGTGCCATTCGACTCCGGCTTTGATGCGGTGATGAAGTCCTCAGTGACCAACGTACAGTGTCAGCCCTACGAGCTACTTTAGCGCACAACTTTTAGTAGCCGCTGTTGGTCCAGTCTGCTGACTTATCCAGAGAACATTTACCCCAGTTTCAGTCTAATTTTCGCCTGTTAATCCAGGCCAGGCTAGACGTGTCGCGCAGTATCCCCACCACCTTTCGTGGATTTTTTTTCTCCCCCCGCAGCCCTAGCTAATAGTCTGGTGCTTTAAGAGGAAAAAAAGGAAAAACACACTTTCGCGGATTGTTTTGCCGAACATGACGAGAAGATGTGGAAGTAGGTATGAACCGACTGATAAGGAGGAGTATCTCTGCAACTAACACATATGCAGTGAGGTGCCCTGGTTGCGGATTCAGGCTGCTCGATCATCAGGCTGAGGGGGAGAATTTGGGAGAAGTCGCATGGAGCACAAAGCCGAGGATACAACAAGTTTGGACCATGCACCCCTTGTGCTGACAGAGGACTGAGGTGGAAGAGGAGTTGAAACGCTGAAGCATGTTTCTGACTGTTGTTCTTCTGCCCATACTTTCACCACAACACAAAGTTGGACAATTCATAGAAGTTTCGAGTCCGTGCTAACACTTGCTATTTAAGGTGCTGCGGCCGACCAGTTAAACGTGCTTTTAGATTCACAATTCGTCTGAATCCGCACTTAGCAAAAGTGTATTTTTTTTTTTTACTGCAGTGTTGTGTGAGGCTCTCCGAACTGAAGTCCACTTTAAATGCGGACTGGTTTGCGGTCAGTCAGTGCACAGCCGAGCTGCCAGTGCCACTTGATTTTTAATTTACGGCAAAACAGAAGTCGGTTCATTTTTTACCATTTAGTGACAGAACTATGGAGCTGACATACAGGATCATTGTTCTGCTGGGGTGCATCTTCCTGGACTGGGCTCTTCTGGCTTCTGCAGAGGAAGGTGAGTCCGGAGTTTTCCTTTCAAATGCTGCCTGGACTTGTTTTTCTGTGGTTGAATGGCTGAGTGAGATATCCAATTTGTATTACATCCTGTTCCTTGCCAAAAAGGGAGTGCAATAAAACCACAAGAAATTTGAAGAGCATGCTATGCAAAGATACGCAAGAACTTAACCTAAATATCATGGACATAATCTTAGAAATATCATGGCAGGATGTGGCTGCAACCTCACTGATTAAAAGTAGCCTACTGCATGTTACAGACATAACATTAATCCCAGTAGTAGTGCCACCATGGAAATGTGCATTCAATTATGATTTGATTTCCCTTTTCTTCTGGCAGTGGGCTATTTATCTTATTTTGAAAAGAGTGTCTTCCACAGTGTTGCCAAAGAAATTACAAAACATATTGGTTTCCTCTCCTGATATTGTCTGGAAGTCCATTTCTAAGATCTAGTCACTATTAGTTATCGCTTTAATGTCACCCTAGTTATCACTTTTACCCTCAGGACCCTTAACCAGCTCACCCTAAAATCAATAATATAAGGACATTCAGTGCATTGAGGCATACACGGCTGATGTGGTTTTCTGTGGGTTGATGTAGATGTAGAGATTTATGTGACACATTTTAGCATTTACATTCAGCTTGGAGCAAAAAACATCAAACACTTAGTATCAAATATATAATCTGGAGCATGATTTATATTAGTTTCTGGCAGCAGTCTTGGCATCAACAGGCAATTTGTTCTGGATCAGCTTTGTGAACCCTGGAGGGACAAATAGGACTGAAATTAGCTATCATAATGAAGAAAATAATGCTTTCAAGTTGTCTGGTTTTACAGGCGTGTATAGATCGGCATCATCAGCATAACAACAGGGCCAGTGTCTGGATAATTGGCTTAAAATGCATGGGTGGAAGACTGAGCCTCAGTGAGCCACATTGACAAATCAGAATCAACTAGAAGGCCTGGGTGTTCATTTATTTTTATCTCCTGGCATGTCTCTGTCTTTTTGTGACAATAATGGGGAAGTTTCAGTGCTGTGAAGTCAATTGAAAACTGATTTGAGTTTGTTAAGAATGCTGTAGAGACAACTTTCCAGGGTTCAAATTAACTTTTTCATCCACCAGCCAAATGGCTAGTGAATGTTAACATTTTATCAGCCACTCAATAGATCATTTTTTTGGCTGGTGAATGAAGCAAATCTACCAGCCACTTGCGTATTTTAACATCATTTGGCTGGTAAATGGTGCAAATTTTGTTTCTGTAAAAACTTTGATTAAAAAAAAAAAAAAAGGTATTTGGAAATATTGGGCCTATGTTTTACTGTGGATCAAAGGATCACAACTGGGTTTCTGTAAGACCTGTTGATCTGCAGGGTTTTTAAAAGTACCTTACTGTTGTGTAGGCTGCATGCTGTTGTGTTTTTGTGAAGAGTGAAGACTACTCTTTATTCTCCATCATGCTGTTGCTGGTAGGTACTGTTTTAGGTTTACACACAGCTGCTCAGGATGCCATTGTGGCTTAACAAGCATGTTTTCTAGTCTCATTTTTCCTCACTAGTTAACATCACAATGTGAAGAAGAATGGACACCAGTGTTTGGTGGAAGACTTAGGTGTGCGTATTTGGCAAGGGGTTTAGGCGTCATTCCTCAAGAAAATGTTACGTTGTTATTTTTTTTAAAAGAAGCAATTTTCCCATACATTTTGTGTGGTTTTGCATCAACTTGTAGTTGTGTTCACTGTTGTATCTTTTTGGTCATTTTTGTTTTCTTTTCTGCGTGTGTTTTGAGTCTCTGTGGTAGTTTTGCCTTTCTTTTGCTATCACTTTGGACCGTTATTATTACAATATCTGTGTCTAAAAAACATTGGAAAAGCTAGAGCAGATAACAAATAAATAACACTCTAAAAGCTTAATGACTAAACTTAAAGCTAAAGAAGTCCACTGGGGGACCAACTACAATCATCAGATCAGAGAAAAGTATTTTCAGCTTAGGTGCCACCCAAAATGGCTCGGGTGCTGCACCTAAACCTCATAATGGCGGGGAAAACCTTGGACACACATACGTGCATTAACTTAATACAAAACGTTGACACAACAGCCATTTCTCTGGCTAGTTCCCAATTTGTACTGCTAAATAAGGTAGGTGTTTTGTGACAAAAAAAATTAATTTGCCATGAAAACAATGGTCTCTTTAACAGTGAAACCTTTCCCCAAGTTTGTTCATTCCAATCCATAGTTGCTGTAAACAGGAACATCATGAACATGCATGGCTTCACATACTCTGTGGCAGGAACATGAATCTGTCAACTGCTTCTGGTTTGAGTCTGGGCGTCACGTATCCGCTGGTACAACATGCCTTTTCTTGGAGGGGTGGACTTACACTATAACTTCTACTATCTAGACTCTACTAATACAGTACGTGAGATCACCCCGGGTCTTCTGAAGGATGTTTTGAAGCTTAGATTTGCAGCTCAAACACACACCCATCAAAAGAAGGTGTTACTGCTACTGAGAGTCTGAATTCTTGCAGGAAAAAACATTGTTGACTTTGTATATCAAGAGAGAAGGTTGGGATTTCCCCAGACATTTAACATTTACTCCGTTTTCTGGGAGCCAAGGCGCAGCCGATTAGAGGAGGTGTAGCTTGTACTTCAGCCGGGGCCCTACCTCTGACTCAACTCTGACTTTCTCTTCCTCGGTCTTTTTCTCCGAGACAAAAGAGATGCTTTTAATCTCCGATCTGTGTGGATAGTAATGCTCAGCAGGCTGTTGGTAGCAGAATTATCAAACAATCCCTTTTTAGAAAATCAAGAATAGTCTCAGTCAACTTGGCTTCGTTCCCCCCCCCCTTGCCGATGTTTACAAGATGCTGGTTCCAAACAGGTGCAGCACAGGCTCGATATGGAGGACAGACATATCGGGAGCTGATGGGTCGTAGCGCCTTGCCGACTAACTCCAGAACATCTGTGTCCTGCCAAGTGTGAGCAAGATGTCTGGTTTCCGTATCTTGGGTAATGGCCTGCTCCTCTGCCAGCACGCTCTGGATCATCCTCCCCCTTGTTCTCCACCTAGTAGGGAATTCTGTAATGAACTGATGGGAGGGAAGATGAAGATCACAGCTGCCAAATCTCTCCTCCTTTTCCAACTAAAGGATAAATGACTCACTTACACCACTTGCTCGTTCAGCACATGGATCTCTCGTCCTTCTGTCTCCATGAAGATTAAAAAGCAGCCCTCTTGATCCGATAATTACTTTGGCTGGGAATTCATAACAAGCTTTTGGGTGGAAATTGAAATGAAGATGCACACAAATTGTCACACACACACACACACACAGAGAAAAACCAAACACTTTTTTTCTGCCTCGAGTTGGAAATAAAAAATGTATCACGTACAGAATACTATAACTTAAACTGAAAAGGCACAAGCTTTTTATCCAGTATTAATAATTCTCACTAATGTAGACCTGCTGCAATTTTAAAAACATTTGACACTATAAATGTAAGCTATAAATGTTATTTATCCTCCCACACACAAGCTCAACCTGTAAAGTACCCATTTTGTTTTTCTCCCTGCCCCTCGTTATTCCTTGCACATACAGTTTCTCTCTCTTACCAGTGGCAAGATGCAGCCAGTGACAAAAGCACTGCAGTCTTTTTGCACCTGCTCAGGTCCAGAGCTGCAACGATATTACCATCATTTTCAGAAGCGATGCAAACTTGTCGGCACTCATCTAAACTCGGAGGACAAATTTTCAACCCGGTGGACGACATATTCTGTTATGTCCTGTTTAATTTCCATGGCTTGAACCACTTTTGAGAACTTTTGCTACTGAATTACTACTGTACTACTGTAATGCAAATAGTAGGAGTTGTCCTAATCAAGAGAAACAGTTTGTAGTGGCGCCAATTCTCAAGTCAATTTGCCATTCATTATTTCAGAAGAAGAGCTGTTTCCATTGCACTTCGTTGCATTTTATTTTTTTTATTTCCTGTGTTTCCACTCAGGTTTTTTTGAACGTGGAATACTAAAATGTGCACAGAAACGAGTAGATGGAAATACACCATAAGAGTCTTGTTACATGGGTACATGAAACCTGTCGATCGGTTGTAGTTGAGAAACAGCTGAGATTCTGAAGTTGATGTTGTCTTTAGCAAAATTGATTATTTTTGGCTGGGAGGCTTGCACTTAGTGCCTATAGTTTTTACAGCATTGTAAATCTAGCTTTCTATATCCTGGCAATCATCTGCTTCTGCAAAATGCTATGTTACTGCAGCCGTTACCTCCCTCCATTTACAAATCATCGTTTCACATGGTTTGCAACAACAGAGTGCAGCTGCCAGTGTGATTTGTTAAGCAGAAGACAGACTTGTTGTTAGGCTGAAAAACATCAACAGCACTTTTTAAGACCATTTTATGGTTGTGTGTCGAATCGACGGCGTACAGACGACCCTACGTAGCCTGACGCGCACCTCTCGAAAAATGTAACTAAACGTCGCAGCGACGCTCGGCCATGGCTTGGTAGCTTTGCATTTCCCCCAACTCATTTCCTGGTTCTCCTTCTCCATAAACATGAAATCAAGGAGATGGTTAACTTTTCCTGCAACAGATTTCCCACCGTAGTCAGAAAACACAGGGGAGACACTTTGTTTCTCTCACTATGAATCTAGAGTTCGTACTCGCTCCAAAGCTAATTGCTAATAACAAGCTAACACACACACACACACACATGCCGGCTCGACACACACACCAGCGCTCAAGTATAAACCTCAGGCCACTTACGTAGGCTACGGCAAAAGCTCTGCGTGGAGCCTGCGCAGAACTGTAAAACTGGCTTTAGCCTCTGCTGATGGAAAGAGGGGTGACGTGTCCTCCTGTCTCTTGTAAATTTTACACACTGCAGTGTGTTTTTTTTCCATATATCACACTCTGCCAAACCAAATCAAACTTATACAAAAGAGTTTTCATTAACATCTTTTGTTCTGCACTTGAAATGGCACACCTGCTGCCTCCATCCTGAACAATGAGCTCACACAGCTACAAGTAGATGTGCCATGGGCCAAGTGGGAGTAATGTGATAACGGAGTAATACATTCCCATTTCCCATTAGAGTTACATGATTTAAAGCATTGTAAATTAAAAACAATATCTTCATACATATTTGATGAGGGAAAAAAAAAAAAATCATAAAAGCGGATATATCGCCATGCTCTAATGTGAGTGGGTTGACAAAGACGCACACACTTCCCCACAAGCACAGGCTCGCTGAAAATGTTGGGCAGTGATCTTGATTGGTAGTGGTTGGGTGGAAGAAGCGAGGGAAGCCAGTTAGGGCTGGGTATTGCTTATAAAATGCCAGTACCATAAAAGTGATACTGATACCAACAGAGTACTTCGTTTGCTACCTTTTTTTCCCTACTTCATTCGATACCCATCATGTGAATCGAAGCATTCAGTTGCGTAAAATGCTACCACCACTCCTACCCATCCTAATGATTTTTACACAAATGCATTTAAAAAATGTTTAAATGCATTCAACTTCACCACAGACTGTATGGGTTGTAGCTGCTGCAGTAGTGAGCCAATCACAGGTCTCATTAAATCGAAGAATGCTGGCGGTGATTGGCTGCAAGCAAGACCATATAAATCTTATTTTTTCCCCAGACTTGACTAGAGAAGGTTCAATACTGCTTAGTACTGTTGGTCGACACCTTAAAGGTATCGAAAACCGATACAGCCCTAAAGCCACTGCACATCTGTATCTTGCCTTAAGGCGCTGACACACTAACCCGATAATCGGCCGTTGGACAGTCTGGCGAGGTCAGTGACTCGAGTCTGTTCCGTGTGTCCCGTGCCGTCGTCCGTCTGAGGGGCTGTCGGCCTTCATTTTGGCCGACCTGACATGTTCAGTCGGACTCACCCGGAAATGGCAAGCGGAATGAGCATGACTAGAGTCTCTCAAAATCTGACAAAAATCTTTTAAACTGACCTTTGTTAATCTGAAATGAAGACAGATTCAGCAACTGCATGGCCTATGTCTCGCATAAAATGTTTTCAGAAACATGTTTCAGTGAACTATTTTAGTACAATATGAGATTGTATTCTGAACGAGCCGCCATGACAGTCTGGCTTTGAATTTCAGGACAAAACAAACTCATGTTACGCGTTCGTCCAATCAGCTGCCGGTTTTCATTTTTTGGGCAACAATACAGATTAGCGCCACCTGCTGTTATGGAGACGTATTACGTCTCGTCTCTTCGGTGTGTTCTGAGGCACTTTTTGGACCAACTCGGGGAGACTGATCAGTCCAGGCTTTTCTGCTGATGGTTGTACTCACCAGTTGCTTATAATCAGTTAGTCATACAACATAGCAGGCTTCTTTTAAAGGGAATTCAAACAATCAAGGCATATTTATGTAATCTGCTGATAAAGCGCTTTTAGGTGGAGGGAAAGATTGACATCATCCCTCTAAAAGCTTAAATATTCTCGCATTTTCTACACAATGTCTCTTCTGTTTATTACCTCCTATCTCCTCGTTGACATACCTAGCATGATGAATGGCATAATGCTTCTCAATCTAAACTAAAACTCACTAAGTGTCTTAAATGCAGAAAGGATGTTTTTATCTTGGAGGCCTTACTTGAGCCTCAATCCCTTCTTTCACAGACATGTAGCCTTTTCTTTTGCTACCCTTTCCACGTCCTCTGTCTCCTTGATGTTTGACTGGTGCTGTACTGTTTTCTCTTGCTGACTGTCTCCCCTGCCGTGGAAGTGTGGATCGTTTCCCAGAAATCCTTTTAAACGGAACCGATTTTTATAAGAAAGGGATTTGCATTTAAAGCAACCTCCCCCCTCTCTGAAAGCCTGTAGCCCATCACCCTCACTACCTCAATCCGATGATTAGCTTCCTCAAGAGTTAAACAGGCATCCGAGTGCCACAAGTACTCTCAGTCCACGTCTTTCTGTCGCTGTGAAGGATGCATATGGCAGCCGAGAATTGCAGGTGGATGATAGTTTAGCTCGGTGAGAGGATACACCCCCAGCCCATACATCCATGTCAGGCATTCACTTTGGAGAGCCAGTCTGTCCTCCACCCACACGCTACTCTCTGAGAGTGGGACACAATGGGGACAGGCTGCAGCAGAGAGGGAATGAGGCCACAGCCTATCAGCCATAAGCACCAAGGAGAATGGGACTTTTAGAGGGATGGGGGTTCTCTTTGAAGTGAGTCAAGGAGAGATGGGGAGACCGGCGCAAGTCGACGAAATGGAAAGAGTGCAAAGAGGGCTAGGAGGGTGCAAGTAATGTGCACGTCTGCACAC
This sequence comes from Perca fluviatilis, assembly GCF_010015445.1. NCBI lineage: Eukaryota > Metazoa > Chordata > Actinopteri > Perciformes > Percidae > Perca > Perca fluviatilis. The sequence continues at coordinate 22,349,488 of NC_053127.1, forward strand.
TGCATAATGAGCAAAGTATGTATATTGCCTATTTGCATTCTGTAATCATACACACCTGGGGCCAGAGATGTGCGATATATGCGATGGGATGAAAATGTGATTATAACAAAGGGATTAAAAAGGCCTTTAATTAGGGGGGGAACAAATGAGGAGGTATTTATCTCAGGTCCATCTTTCTCATTTATCTTACGCATTAATCACAGCTGTTAGAGGCACACTGAGCATTGTGTAGCGAAAAATCCTTTGTGAAGCATTTCTGCGTGCTATGGTTGTCACGTGCCTTGTGGTGTTTTGTCGTCACATTTAAAAGAATGGAATGAAATCTTGAAGGGGGTAAAAAGCAACATGAGGCCGGCGAGACATGTGGCTGGATGTGCAAGAATTGATTTTAAAAAAAGCAACCTTGATGTGAAAATGTCTCAGCTTGAAGCATGCGCCATCAGTAGGCTTGATTCGATTTGAGTCTGGTATATTTTCCTCCCTGCGTCATAGGTTGACCTACATCTTGTGTTTGATATGGTCGCTTTAAGTTAAAATGCAATTAATTTGGTTCGACATCAACCTAGAGACCCATGTGAACATTTTGTGTCCACCTTTATGCACGCACACAGCTTCAGTATGTCTCCCAGGGCCTGCTTTCATATACCGCACTGAACCAACGGCATAACAGAGACATTCCTGTACGCTAGCTGCCCTCCTACAGCCTGCACACAGCTAAGAGCTTCAAGAGGGAGTCATGCTACAAATAGGAGTGGGTCAGTTCAGTTAAAGAAGCATTAAACACCTTTTTGGCACCTTGGTATCATATATTTTTAAGGAGTGCTGCACACAAAATGTTCTCTCCCTCATGTTTTTACACATCACTGTGCTTTTAAGTGATTGCCTTATTTACTCTACTCTATCCAACCACTTGAAGAAGAGACTTTGTATTATTAAAAATCTGTCAGTTTTTCAGAGATTGGACTAAAGTGTGGTTTTGTAATTTAGTTGGTGAATTACTCTATTCACCCCTTGCTGAAAACATAACGTGGCTGGCCAATAACGGAAAATTATGCTCTTTGTACTCAACTAAATGGCTTCACATCTAAAGAGATGATTCTATCTTTATTTTAGATATATCGGTCACGCCACACAAACACCCAGTCGCAGGCTTGGAAGAGCAACGCATAGGCTGATGAAGAGAATTAGCTCGCAGTGTGTCTGTTGATGTTTGAATATAAAAAAGTGTGATGTGTCAGAATACAACAGAAAATTTTCACAGAGTCTGTTTTCTTGTATCTCTACTTAGATGTGTCAATCCTTAGATGGTTTATTTAGCTGGAGTCTGCACTGTTGGCTTCAAGCTGTCCACCTCCCACTGCAGATTAGTCACTGAAAGCTGTGTGTGTGTGTGTGTGTGTGTGTGTGTGTGTGTGTGTGTGTGTGTGTGTGTGTGTGTGTGTGTGTGTGTGTGCGTGTGTGTGTGCGTGCGCGCATTTTCTTCTCCAAGATTTTGTTTCTCCAAAAAAATGAATTGTAGATTCTGCTTTAGTAAAGGCTTTGATAGCAATTCTGTTATAAGTACAGCAGTAGACATTTTTGGGGCTCATCACAGCAGTAGATAGAGCTATGTGGGTTCTTTATCATGCCAAATAGGATTGGTAACCTATCATATATCATTTTATAAAAGTTCACATTTCCATGGTTGTTTTGATCACAATCTCTAAGGACGATTAATCGGTAGGGATGCACCGAATATTCGGCCACCGAAAATGGCCCAAAAGGGCATTTTCGGTTTTCGGCCGAAATACTTTTATCACCGAAACAATACGGCCGAAAATGTTGTGATGACGCAAACAGAAACCGCGACCTGCACGTGTGTCAGTACCCGATCCGTTCCACCTGCAAAGCGTCTCCTAAGCAAAGAGGTTGAGACGGACCACGGAGTGAAAACAATAAAGAAAGTACGCTCTTAGAGTCTGTCAGCACACGTTTCAGTGAGATCTATTCGGATCCTCTGCACTTCATCGCGACTGTACTTGATCCGCGTTATAAAGACCATTACTTGGATGCGGAAATAAAGCAGGGCGCACGAGAAATGATCCAGGCCGCGATGGATGCGGAGAACCCGCGTGGAGACGGAGACGAGCAGCGCCGAACGGAGCGCCCAGCGCAGGAAGAGATCAGCGCGCAGAAAAAAAGACTTGTCTCTCTGCACCAGATGAGGGGCATGCACCCTCGTTGTCTGATATGTTAAGTGAAATCCTGCAAGAAAGTGCCTCAAATAATAATAATAACAATAGGTAAGCTATTCTGTTCTTAGGCTACTATATACTGTATGTGACTATCAGATATTTTTTTTATTAAACTTTAATATTAATTTATACAATTGCAATGCCTTGATTTTAAAGTTAGTACACAGTCGTAGCCATAAATGCAATGGTACTAATAATTGGCTTAATTTCTTTCGGTGTTTCGGTTTCGGTTTTCGGTCTTGGTTTCCTCTTGTTTCGGTTTTCGGTTTCGGCCAAGAATTTTCATTTCGGTGCATCACTATTAATCGGAAAGTAATCAAAACCGATATTCAGAACCTCTAGCCGACGTAATTTGCCCATGTCGGTTATTTGTTTTTTTTAATCCTGTTAATACTTTTCCCAATGTGTGTATTCATGTACGTTCCCCTTAAAAACATACTACCACGTGTAGTATGCAGACAAAACAAAATAATCGTTCATTAATCGTAATCGAGGTAAAATGTTTAATTAATCGCCCTACTAACAATGGAAGTTAATTTTGCTGCTGCAACTCTGTAGGATATTAGATGGTTCTTCTATCATCAACACCCGTTCCAACGTCTTTTCTGTTCATGATTAAATGACACAAGACATACATTTGCTAATAATTAATCTATACCAGTAGTTCTCTGACAAACTATCTGCTCCAATTGTTGGCAGAGTCTCCTGCTGCTTAGGAAGACCATCCCAGATTTCAGCACTGCATGTCTCTAAAGTGTCCGCCCTGCAGGGGTGCCAGTCTATGACTGACCCTGACCTCAGGTCTCCCCCTGGACAGGAGAAGACAAGACAATGAATATCCTCTTGAAGGATAAAGAACGTGTTTGAAAACAAGCACATATCCTGCACTTTCTCATGGTGCTTCTTCTGCTGCGATGACACAGCTCAGCTCTCTGACTTGACAGACGATCAGCTGCCTTCAAGCCTTCTATGAAGGAGAAACTTGAGGCTAGTTTGTTTATAGAGGCCAGTTCTGACCACAGTGTGATGATGTATGATAGCTCCCAGGGAGGTGTCTGTATAAAGTTGTCAGACCTGAATTTGTTCCATAAGGGTCTTGGTGCTGTGGTATAAAAAACAAAAACATATTGGCAGCTTTCTGTCTTAGTTATGTTCTTTTTCTAGGATGATAGATTGTCTTTAAATGTGATCACTCGATGATAACCATTTCCCAATCTAAACCTCTTTTTTTTTTTTTTAAGTAGATGAGTTTGGCTTTGAGTTTCTGTTTAGCTCATTTCCTCTTCTACTCTGCAATTGTACAGACGATAATCTTTGACGACATCTAACAAAGTAAAACCTTTTGCCAAAAGCATGCCGATAAAGACCGTCATCACAGAAATTGTCCTTTAATAGACTAAAGTGCTAAAATGTGCTGTACAGGTCACATCTGTTTTACAAAGGCACTTGCCTTTCAATCTTGTAGAGTCAAGGTCCCTGTAAAGAAAGAAATACACGTTTTTCAAGCTCAGAGGAAGTTTCAGCACAGGTTTTTAAGATTAAACGATGGGACACGCTTACTAAAACAAGGCATTCCTCATCTCTCCATGTTTGCACATGCTGCATATGTTTTTAATTAAATAAAAGTGAGTAATGTAATGTACATTCCCTTAATACTGTCAGACTATACTGGCTATACTAATCAATACATGTGACCCCAATTTCAAGTAAATGGCCTCTTATCGACAGTAGCAGGTAGGATTAAGTGTAGGAAATTAAACTAGATACAGAAATACAATAGAATGTTGAATATTGGTGGGGAATGCTTTGTCTATTTATTTACATCTTAGGCATTTAGTTAATATAGTCTAGTTCAGAAGCCTGTGGATTATTATAATTGAGTGTATTAACATGCACATGAATAACCCGGGTTATTAGGTTTACTCTGGTTATGATCATATTTGGGATATTGTGTTTACATGAGCACAGAGAAATCTGGTTATTCATATTCCCTTTATACATGAAAAATACTAGTAGCAAAACTGCTTAATTAGGTCATGTAAACTCACTCACTGTCATCTTTAGAAAGAGAATTTAAGGTAAAGAAATTATGGATGAAGAGAGAAGACAAAATGTGTGAGTGGAAAGTTTGTTTTAGGAGGGACAAAATGTCATGGATACATCTGCAACGATTAGTCCATTCATAGATTTGAGAGAAAATTAATCGGAAACCATTTTAACTAATCGTTTTAGTATTTTTAAAAGCACAAATGCCAAACATCTCCTGGTTCCACACTCTCAAATGTGAGGATTTGATGGTTTTCTTTGTCATACTGTACATGATAGTAAATGGGATATCTTTGGGTTTTGGGTTAGTCGTCTGGCAAAAAAAAAAAAGAAGGCCCAAGTCATGGAGTTTCATAATGAAATTAGTGTCTCCAGGTTACAGTGGAAATGAAGAATCTGCTTGTCTACCCCCAAAAGCAAGAGATCACACACTACTAGTTTGTCTTCGTTCTAATTTTGGCATCATCTCAAGTGTTGTCTCTTTTTACTTCATAGTATTCTTTATTTAAAGACAGCATGGCTTGTGTGGAAAAGCAGAGGTCTTAAAAGGTGCAGCATACCCTCCTAAAATATACTGAGTTGATAAAAAGTCTTTTTTAACTTTTCCTTTTAATTCATTCCTCCTCATAGGATTCTGTATCAGGAAGCCACCAGGGAGTTGGCATAGCCTGCAACGATGTTCTCTAGAAGCCTTTCAGTTTTTCACAGAATCTAGTTATTTTTGAAAAGGGATTGAGAAAGTGGTGCCCTTAATTGGAAGTAGCGGGAGGTGAATTCACTCAGTGGCAGATCAATATTCCGAAATAGCTGAAATGTGCTGTAAAGCAAGGCAATTTAGTCAATCACACGGTATGAGGGATAGTGCAGCGAATTATGTGTTTCGAGCTCAGAGTTTTTAAATGTGCCTACTTAGAACTGAATTCTGAATAATAAAGGATTTAACCCTTGTGTTGTCTTCTCGTCAACTTTGAAAAAAATACTTATTTTTTCAACGTGTTTGTTTTTGCTTTTTCCAACGTTTTAAATTGTTAAATTTTTCCTCTACACATTTTCAGCGCTTATTTCTACGTCCCATATTTTCTGATATAAAACAAAAATTGAAAACGGGTCAGTTTGACCCAAAGTCAACACAAGGGCAGAAAAAAAGAAAGTAAGGTTTTTTCCCTTTCTTGCTGTTGTTGAAATAAATTTAACTTCTTGCCAATATTAGTCAGTTAATTTTGGGCAGATGTCAAACAGTAATCACATTCCATAACTACACCCTAATTTATTGTCAAATATGTCACCTCTCTGTAGATCATTTTTTATCTGGTGTAGTCTCTTTGGGAGTATGTTTGGCCTCACAGCTATGTGGATTTTGTTTGTCTGAGGGAGAAAGGCTGTTCAGCAGTTGACACCATGGGTCAAAACTCATTACTCGTAGGCTGTTATATAAAAAGGCACAGAACCAAGTCAATGTCTCACGTCCTCTTAACTTTAACCTTAACCTCTCATTTTATGTGAGGGTCAAAACTATTAATACCACTGTGATTAAAGTAAATATTGGCCTTGAACTTGTGTGACTTACACTTTACCAGATTTTTACATTATATTACATTACATGTCATTTAACTGACACTTTTTATCCAAAGCGACTTACAATTGCTATATATCAGAGGTTGCACACCTCTGGAGCAACTAGGGGTTAAGGCTGAATCTCATTTCTCCGTCTTACCCCTAGCCCTTGTCCCTCAAAACCGAGTGGTAATGAAATGAGACACCACTTGGTTACGTCATCATACATACTTAGGTCTGTTTGCAATAAATATTTTTATACACACTGCATGGTGTGTTGTATATCTATTTCAGTTATCACTGTTTTGAATGTCATTGATGTTCAGAAACACTTTCTTTAACAAAAAGCTGTCTTTATTGCCCAATAAAGTAAACATAACCGGCAAAAACATTATATAAAATATATTATATTACAGAACCATTATCAACTATTAGAACCGTAACTTACATGTCACACATAAAAAAAGGCACTCAAATGTATAAAACTAAAAAAAGACCCACAAGACCACAAACAAACAAAAAAACTACAGCTCTTCTGAAATTCCAGACCCCAGTCTAATGCCTGTTGGCCAGTAACCTTTCCCTCCAACCAAATTTCTTTCATTAGTGTCCTGTATCATAACCAACAACATGAACAGGAATGAAATGATTACAATAATACAGTACCAATACAATAATGAATGGCTACAACATGAATGCAGAAACTTCTGATCGTTTTCAGCCCGAAAGTGGATCAGCTGCCGGGTTTCCTCAGGCGTCCCTTTGTGTGATACAGGACGGTAAATGTAAAGCACGTATCGATGTCTCCAAAGCAAGTAGTGTTATGCACTGATATCAAACGAAATTCGCTGCTAATGGAGTTTAGTTAAAACTGTAGACATGCATGGAGTCCATTCAAGGCAGAGAAATGCGGGACTGTTGTGCAAATCAGCAGTGTAACGTTAGCGTAGCAAACTGTTGATTTTTAAAAACGTTTCAATTAAGAACATGGTTGCAAATATGTACGTACAGGAATGTATAGAGCACAAAACAAGACTGTCGTAATTTTTAAATAAATTCTTTAAGCCGAAAATACTTACATTTATGGGTCTCTCTGGTCGATCTGGTCAGTGTATTCTGGGTACCCCTTGCTTTCAAGTAAGCTTGCGACTTTGCTTGGTTTTAAGGGGTATCTAGACCTTCCCCTTAGCCCTACCCCTCGATCAAAACGAGAATTGGGATAGCCCTTAGGCCTACGTGAACGCGCAAAACTAAGGGGAAAGGGTAAGGGGATGGGGTAAGACAGAGAAATGGGATTCAGCCTAAGTGTCTTGCTCAGGGACACATTGGTTGATGTCGAACCCACACCCATCACCACCACTATTTAATGAAAAGGGAATGGCAATGAATCATATATGTACTTTTGGGTATCTGTATTATTTTGTTTTTGTGTTCCAATGCCAGAGAAAAGCTTTTTGTAAAATACTTTCCTCTGTTATAATACACAGATCTAAACTGTTTAACACTGATCTACAAAGGAAAAGGTGATTTTCCCGGGGATCAGAGCATATGTTCAGCTGAAAAACAGCTAGCATTTAAAAAGAGTTTCAGTGTTGTAGTGAATTTGTTAGTTGTTAGCTAAAGGACTCTGAGATAACTGGAAATGATTAATGTGATGGCTCTGCCCAGTGAATCTGTGATGACCTGTAGTCAATACTCAGTGCTTTGGGTCAGTCAGAGTCATTCACAGTAGTGTGGCATCTTTGGTTTCTGTCCAGTATCAAGCTCCCTGCCTAGCTAGGTCACATCCTGTCCTGGGACAGAGACCAACCACAACACATATTGATATGCGTCCCTACAGACAAGTAAGCAAAAAAGTGTCAAACATTAACACCCTTTCTTCATCTCCCTACTCCACGACACACACTTAAGGTTGCTGAGCTCATCGACACGTGCCACAGAAGGCTTTTGTTATGCAGCAGACGAGGGGTCAATGCGTCCTGCTTGGTTGCTGTGCATGTGAGTGATGTGCTTGTTGGCGGCCGTCCCTCCACCAGACCAGGAGACAGGAAGGGGATGGGAACTAAAGGAAGCTGAGGTCTAATCTCAGTAGACACAACTCTGTCAAAGACACACAAACAGGGCTCACACACATTCAGTGCAAAAGTTGTTATGTTCACGTGCATACACTTACCTACACTCACAGAAACAAAGCTGGCTGGAAAGCTCGTGAAGAGAAATCATTTCCCATTTTTTTCCATTTGGATTCTTCATGTGCACTATGGTAGATAACCTGAGTGCCAAATACATCTTAAATTAGCATTTTTAAAGATTAACCAACGATATTCTTTGTAACATGCTCAAAAATACCTGGAGAACAATCGTTCCTATCACATAATGAATGGGATAATTTTCTGCAAAGGAATTATTTAAAGACTCCCAACAAACAAAATACGCTTCACTGACTTTTCTAGTAGCAGCTTTAATCCATCAAACATCTATCAGACAACCTTATTCATTTTACCTATAGTTAGCCATGTATGAATATTGGCATCTCTTGGAAACATCTGCTAATGTTACTATAAAGAGAAAATGAAGGATTCAATAAAGGAATGGTTCAACATTTTGGGAAATGTGCTTATTTGGCTTCTTGCCAAGTTAGAGAATACCACTCTTATGTCCACATTAAGCTACTTCCAGCAGCCGGTTAGCTTAGCTTAGCACAAAGACGGGAACAGACCCAAGCTAGCAGTTTCCAGTCTTTGCGATAAGCTAACGGTACAGACATGAGAGTGGTATCGATATTCTCATCCAACTCTTGGCAAGGAAGCGAATAAGCATATTCCCCAACATGTTGAACTACTCGTTTTAATTTAAATGCGAAACATGTAGGCTAGGTATTAAATTGCCCGAGGCACCAGATCATCCCATACACATGTCTGATTTTAGGGTATTGGCTTTGGAAATTTTAGAACATGTGCTAGCAGTTACCCTCAAATCACACAAGGTTCTAAGTTATACCTGGAGGACAGTAACTCCCCTATCAACAAATGGCATGGAGCATGGAAGGGAGCAGCTTTAAGTCCCAAACCACCAAACGAATGTTATGCAAGCAGATGAGATTCCTTTGCTTAGCAATTCATGATCTATTTCATTTTCATGTCTTGTATTTATTGAACTACTTCATGAAAAAGTAAAAAGATTTTGTGTTAAAATAAAGCTGCACAAGTGGTTCATGTCAATAGTTGCATTGGGAAGATGTGATGCAAAAGGAAAGTATTGAGCGCAAATACATTATAATGACACCAACTTGTTATCAGCATGTCATGGCTTCATGTTAGCTGACCAAGCACTTGGGGAAAAAATGACATTGAGAGGTAGCTCTAATATTGGCAAACACACTAATAAGCCCATCTAGTTTTTTTTTTGTCATCTGTAAATCCTTCTAACATCTCTTCCCCTTCTCACATTCCTCTTTTTCATTATCCCTGTTCTTCCCCTCTGTCTCCATTTCTCTATGTGTATGAGGGTAATTGGCACTCTGTTTCTTTAATTAAAATGAGGTCTAATTGTAGCTGAACCAGGGCAAATGTTCATAGGCCTATAATTTCCCTATCACACTCCAGAGCCACAGAGAAAGTGTAAAATAGGGAGGGAAAGGGCACGCGGGAAAGAAATGAACACAAATGTGAAGAATTGTGAGCAGGATTTAGATGAAATGGCTACTGCTCTCGAATTTGAGGTTGGTTGTCTAAAGCCTGAAGATGTCTGTATAATGAGGGTGTAATAGTCGCCATGTAGTCCCCCTTTGTGAAAAACACAGGGTCAGGTTTTAAATTTGATACAAAAAAAAGCACTGCCTAACCCTTACCTGTGTTTTTCTAAAATTAATTGATAAAAAACTATACCAAGACAAATTCTGATATCTCAACACACCTACTTCAGACCTGCCTCTGTGTCGTTACCTGGGGAAAAAATGTCTTATGATGTTAACATTTTTTCCATAATTGTAATTCCAAGGCATAGTTCAAGTCTTCTTGCCAGCGCCAGTATCAGTTTAGACTTCTCTGCTGTCTGCTAATGTGGACGATTGTACTGTAATTACTGTACAATTGTTTGTTTTGGGTGTTAAATGTGGCCGGATGAAGAATTTTCATTGTTCCTAAATTTTTCTAGCACTCGGGGCAGTTTTCCGGCGGTGGGTGGCCGCCGCTGTTATAAGAATGTAGGGGAAACGCCAGCTTCCTCTAGCAGGGCTTAAGTCTGAGCCTACTTCAGAGAAAGGCAAGGCCGTGCATGCACATAATAGAAACACTCACCATCTCATCGAAACACTCACGCTCACACATCCTGTCTCATAAACCTTAATGACAGAGCAGTGATAAACAGTGATTATCATGCTGGGGGGGAGGAGTGGTGTTTCTTTTCCACTACTTAAAAAAAAATCTGAATATGAAACGGAGGCAGGTGTGGAGACGGTGAAGCCTGAGTATTATGAAGGTGTTTATTTTATTTATTTTTTTATTATGCCGGAGTAAACTCGAGCTAGACTAAATGCGGAGAAAGCACCAGCCTGAACTTTGTCATCCAATTATCACCTCTCCCCTTTCTCTCTGCAGACTTCCCTTTTTTACTCTTTATCGCCTCGTATTGTTGCTATAAAGCGGACAGGCTTCTGTGCTTTTGTAGTAGAAGAGGGAGAGAGGCATGTATGTTTGTGTTTCTTTACGAGGAGGTTGCACAGAGAGAGTGTGAAATGAGTAGATTGTAAAAGACAAATGGGTAATAAGTAATTGATTCGAGTCACATTTACCTCTCAGTGTGATATCATGACGGACCTGCTGCATATGTGCCAACCCTGATAATTAGTGATGTCAAGTCATTGCTTTCATGTGCTGTGTATGTGACCGGCCACTCAGATGATGGGAACGAGAAAATGGAACTGAGGTGGAATGCTGTAAGAAAGATTTAAATAATTTGGCTGTACGGCAGTGGGAGTGGGTTCGAGAAGGGGATAAATACTGCGTGTGTTGTTCACTGAGGAAATGTATTAAATTAGCAGGAGCTACGATGTGAGCAGCGGTGGGCGTGATCGAGTGATCATTGAAATCATTCTGAAAAAAAATAACTGATACTAGATGTTTTTCAATTGTTCTTTTACAGTTTATTGTTTTGTATTAAAATGTAAATGGGTTGCAGTTTAACAGGTTTTTCAATCTAAAGGATGCATTGGGGCAGTGGAAGATATATATATATATATATATATATATATATATATATATATATATTATATATATATATAGTCAAGGCAATCTACATGTATTGCCTATATATGTATTACTTTGTATTTTTATAGACATTGGGACTTCTGACCAACTATATATACTGTATTATTCTGTCAATGTATCTTATATTAATAAGATATTATAATATTTCCGAGTAGTGGGATGTAGAATAATTCATTAAAAAAGTTTTTTATGGGAAAATAAAAAAGTTCTCACCTTCATCATGCACGATTTACCATAAATAACTGTATATAATTAGAATATCTTTGTATCCCTTTATATTCAGTTTTAAGTGTGGAAGGACTAAAGAGAGAGTTTAAACAGTCCATCCTGAATGGGCCGAGCTTTCCTGCAGTATCTGATCTTAAACCGACAGTTTACCGTTCAGTAGTGTTAAACAATAGCGGCAGCTGTAACATTTGTCTCAGTAGGAAGTGCCAGTCAGACTCTGTTTTATCTCTGAGTTTTTGTTGCGCCTTCATGTGTATTTCATTGAGATGTGGGTTGCTAAGTGGTAAATTTGATTGCCTCTCACTTTACACAGGATCACAGAGATTAGTAACTGTAGGCGTTGCAGTTATTTTTGAAAAATACTCCCAAGTGTTGGGGCTGAAATATATATTCATAGAGCATGAGGAGTCCCTGACAGCCTTCATTTCTTTAATGTTCTACGTAAAGTTTTTTCCAAACATCCTTTTATCCTGTACACAGTATTCCACAGGAAACTGACTGTAATCATTAACCGTTATTGAACAGACAAAGAAAATAACTTGGACACTGGTGTTAGGATTCCACTATAAGGACAAATTCTTATAATTCGGTGGCATCATTTCTCACATTGACACTTGTAGTCAAACTATCGGAGGTATTATATTGGATGTAGATATATATATTTTTTTTATTTACTAGGGCTGAAACAAATGATTCTTTTCATTATTAATGTATTGATTATTCTTTTGATAAAAATCACAATTTTCCAGTGCTAACCATGTCTTTCTTTCTATTTGAGGTGTTTTAGACTACATTCTGTTAAATGCACATTTTGAAGAAGATAACTGAAGATACTAAACAATTTTGTCTCTAAATATGTAAACCCAAAGTAATTATTAAACAAATCGAAAAATGATTATTAAAGAACAACAGGGCCATCTACGGTAATCTCTGTGTTTCGGGCTACAAAGCAACATGTTGAAGTAAGAGGTGGAAAAAACATCTTAAATAGTGGAGAAATGCAACACTTTGGCCTCATCCAGGATTCAGAGGGAAATATTTTTCAGATCTTTTTTTTCTGAATGTAAGAATTATCTTACTAAAATTGTAATTTTATGGAGCTGCCTTGGTAGCCAAGTGGTTACACACATGACGATGACATATAACTGCAACGTTGCTGGTTCAGTTCCAGCCAGGGACCTTTGTTGCATGTCGTATCCCCCTCTGTCCCCCTGTTGCCGTTCTATAAAAATAAAAAAAAGAAGTGAATTATGGTTGCAGTTTAGGCATAATTTTATTATTAATGTGAAGCAGTATTACTAAAATCATTAACGTGATGGAAATAATTATAGTTAAATAAAGATGTTGAAATCAAAATTGGGGGGAAATAAAACCATGAAGGAAAACTGAGAAAAGTTGTTTTTTTGCATGCCAGGTCGTGTGTGTGTGTGTGTGTGTGTGTGTGAGAGAGAGAGTGTGTGTTTGCAGCGTTATGGTATGCCAGACTACTGTTGAGCCTTATATTGGGAGCCTGATTCAACAAAACATCTCAATAACCCCAATGATAAACTCTCACTAAAACCCCCATTTCCTCCAGCATCCATTTTCATGCGAGTGCTCAACCTGATCATGGCACACAGGAGAGCTGCATTAAATCCTGTTTATTGGTAAAACCAAACAGCCTCACCCTTGAGATGAGCTTCTGTGGGGAACACGTAGGGCTCTAAAAACCAGTCTGTGACAGAAAGCTCATCCCATCAGTATAAATACTAGTCACAATTCAGCAGAGACAATCTGCCAAGACAGCTGGGGGGAGAAAGATGTCCTCACATGAAAAGAAGTCCCTTCACCCTAACCTAACTTGCAAAGTTGCATGCAGTTCAGGTCCCGGATTTTATTGTGATACTGAATCATAGCAGAACTGCTCAGATTGTTTGTGAGCTGGCAGCCTGCCCCTCAAAAGATTACAAAAATCAATTCTATTGTAATCACAGATCGTGACTGGAACGACTTAAATCTTTATATTTGTGTGTCTGTGAGTGTGTTTCTATGCAAGTCTAGTCTGTTCTCTTGTTCCTACTACTTGTCCCTACTCTCTCTGGACAAAAGCGGATTCTTTTCTGCAGGTTTAGTGTGACCACAGGCATGGTGTGTTGCAGGTAACACAAGGGACGTGGGGGGAATAAAAACAAACATGAGATGAAAGACAATTTTAAGGTAGTGGGAATTTTTCTGTAGATGTAATTGACTGGTGAAACTCCATCTTCGAGCGTAATCCCAGTGTAAGCCATAGCTGATACTTGGCAGACAGCTTGGGACTTGAAATATGTTCACTCTTTGATTTTAAAGTCACTTGTGTGTTTCTCTGAATGTAAATGAGTCTTGTACGTGTCATTTTTATATTTCCTGCTTTTATATTTTACATCTTTTTTTCACAGAGGTCCTGATGAACACTAAAACGGAGACTTCTGATCTCAAATGGACCATCTTCTCACATGCCAAACCCGAGGTATGTAACCCCAGCTTCACCATGTTATCTGTATTACTAACACAACTCTTGTGGCGACTGGGGTTTTTTGGCTTCCAGCTGCTCCTTTGTTACTTTGGCTATAAAAGAGCTCCTTATATGGCAGGTAACTGACAGAATAAAAGAAACGCCAGAGTGAATTTGGGATTCAAAGTACATTGAAAGCAGATGCTTTGATATATCCCATCAACCTTGGAGTTGAAGTTACTGGCTGCCCATAATTTTGAATACTGCTGCCAAAAAATGACATATTTGTAATTTGATCAACTAAGGAGTGGTCGCTAGGGTATTTTTTGCCAACAGCGTCAGTAACCAAAACTGCTCAACTTGCTGATTTCTCAGAAGGAAAACGGTTACAGTAATGCTGGCAAGGAGATATCTGGAACCAGACAGAAATACTCAACAAATGTGTCTGCGCTTTTGATTAAAATGCAAAGCAAAACAGGCCGACAGTCTCTAAATAGTTGGCAGAGCCATTATCATTTCAAGCCATTGATCAAAAGCTTTAGATAGTAATGACAGGCAGCAGTGGGGAGATGCCGTGAGCTCACTTCATCAAATTTACAGATATAAAACGGTTAAGATATGGTTATTTATTTTTAGCATTCAAGGATTATAATACCATCATAGTAGATATTTGTGGGAACTTCCAAACATGTCAGATATAAATTCTGGCTTCTCAATTTCAGAAATACTTTTTTAACTAGAAGAAGAATAATGCCTTTATGAAATTCACACAAATTTTCACTCTGTTAGTACAGTTGCGCACACACACACACACACACACACACACACACACACACACACACACACACACACCCATGCTATACACACTAATGGAGAAATGTCAGAGTAAGGGGGCTGCTCCTTGGAGGAGCGCCCCGAGCAGTTGGGGGTTTGGTGCCTTGCTCAAGAGCACCTTGGCAGTGCCCAGGAGGTGAACTGGCATCTCTCCAGCTACCAGTCCACACTCCGTACTTTGGTCCGTACGGGGACTTGAACTTGCGACCCTCCAGTTCCTAACCCAACTCCCTACGGACTGAGTTACTGCTCCCCCAATTAAAAAAAAAAAAAAAACTATTTATAAGGACACCAAATAAAGCTAATATTCATGTTAAACCTCTAGTGTAAAACTATTTTAATAAAACCATAAGTATAATTTTGTAGTTTAACAGTGATGTGTATCAGACTTCTGTTACAGACCCAAATCTTGTGTAAACAGCGATAACGCACAATCAACCCTGTTCATGCATTAACACAGGTTGAATGCTGGTTTAAAGCTGTATGTGTCTAAATAAAACATACACATAAGTTTGTGTGTGTAAAAGTCGTGTCATTTACCTCGCTCAGACCTACAGTATGCTTTGTACTCAAAGGAATGTCAAACACATGGCCTATATTACTAAATCAGGCTCGCAGTAGGTATACGTCTGTATATTTGTACATCTCTCTGATTTTCTTTCAAACACTCATTTCTATCAAGTTCTTTCAATAATTTCTGTCAAATCCAGATGAGCCCTGTGCATCTCCATCACAGAAAACATTTTGTTCACAGAATAATGTACTGCCAAAGTCCTAAGTATTTATTTTTTTGGGATTGAAAGGGAAATTCTGCACTCCGAGAGATTCAAACCTGGATCTCAGTGGTCTGCTGCATTGTAATTCATTCACAGCAGTATTCTGCCTCACTCAACACATCATCTGCAAATGGATTTTTAAAGATTTACATATTTACATAACTGAATTTCTGAGCCTCAAGTTGAGCAAATCTGCTAAATTCTGCCCTGAGTATGTTAATTTCATGCTTGTTTTCTGCTCTTGGGAACGGAGTGATGGTGAACATGTTTGCTGTTGACTCAGAAGTCCGACATTAAAGCCTTTTTTGTTGCATTTGGCTCCCCAACAAATGTAGATTTCTGAGGAGGGTTTTCGCTTCATATGTATTTGTGATATCCCCCTTGTATTTCAGTCTAAAAGTGTGTTTGAAGGGTAAGATCCGTGTCTGTCCCGGATGCTGTGTGCAGCAGTGTGCTCTGTTTGACAAGTGAGATTTGTATTCCCACTAGCTGAGCTGCAGCTCAGCAGGAGGAATGATTTACCAACCCAGTTTCAAATTTGGGCTGGATCTAATTCCACAGCAGGCCAGTTCTGTCCCACGAGCCTCTGACAGGTGAAGTATGGCAGAGGGCTTTTAATGTGACCAGTTTTATAAAGACCCGAGTGAAAGTCTTTACAGGAGAAGTTTTCTGGGTCAGGTGTCATTTCAACTGGCAACCTTTGACAACCCTTTGTTCTCCTCTTTGCTCTCAGTGGGAGGAAGTAAGCGGTTTAGATGAGGAAAACAACAGTGTGAGGACCTATCAGATCTGTCAGACTGACAGCTCATCCAGCCATTGGCTGCGCAGCGGCTTCATCCAGCGACGTGGAGCGTCTCAGGTTTACGTGGAACTGCGATTCACCATGATGGAGTGTTCATCCAGGAGCACCCACCACCGCAGCTGTAAGGAGACCTTTAACCTGTACTACTACCAGGCAGACTCCAACGAGGCCACGTCCTCTTACCCGCCCTGGATGGAGAACCCATACACCAAGGTACTTCCACGCCCACCCTCTGACGGTATATGTCAATATGTCACAAATGCTCATTGTTATGGGATATCATGTTGTTTTTATTAAATTACACTTTTTTCTCTCTGTGGTTGTTAAGTACTATTTTGTATGGACTTTCAACATATTGAACATCTGCATTAAAGGGTTACTTCACCTATTTTTACATGAAGATCAGTTTCCTTATCATTGAGCCTGTGAGAACCACTGCGTAATTTGGAGGAACTTTTAGAAACTTTTTTTTACATCTGAGAACAGTTAATTATAGGGCTGTAACTAATGATTATTTTTAATGATTAATGCAATTTCTTTTCTCGATTAAACAATAAAGACTTTAGTATGCTCTGGAAAAATGCTCAATACATATTCTACCTTTTAAGTATGCTTAAGTTAAAAAATTTTTTTTTTAAAAACAACACATTCAGAAAAAAGAACAGCACTGTATAAGTTCTTGACAATATTAGTTACTCTCCAAAACTAGAAGAAGACCACATTTCATTATTTTTTATTTTATTTAAGAAGAGACAAAGCAAAGGATTAAAGGACTTAACTGGTTGTTTTGCATTTTTAGTCGATGTATGTATATCTGTATTGTACTGTAAATAATACATTTCACAAGCATACCAACGTTTTCAGATTGACTTCTAATATGCAGTTGGCCAGTTCATTTCTTTACAGTCATCAGCCTGCAGAGACTGAAACATTGCTTTAGTTATGTATTTATTACAGTCGACATTTAATCACTTTTATTTGTTTTCTCCAAGTTATGTTTTCGTCTCATGGGAGCAAGTCTTATTTTGAAAACTCTCTTCATCTGTGCATTTAATCTGTTTCCCAACCTGCGTGTTTACTTTATGTTTATTTTCTGGCTTTCATTTTCCAAATGCATAGTTTATAAGTGAAGGTCTTTTTGGCATCTCATTTTCAAACCTCAGATGTTGTGGCGTCCTTGAACACATCACCAAAGAGAGGTTTCAAAATAGTGCATGTTGTTAGACTTTATTACCATTTAATAATGTAACTTTGACATAAAAATAAAAGTGATGAATTGTTTACTGTGATGAATAACCTTTCATCCAAGCAAGTTCCAGGTCCCTGCAAGTTGAGTTTCAAAGCGTACTGTAACAAATGAGAAACAATGGCTGCCAGGAAATAAATCTAAAATCACAGTGGTATGCTTTGGAAAATGTTCAATAATGTAAAGCATATGTGATGTGTATTTAATGGGCTAAAATGGCTAAAACATGCGAAACCACCAGTCTGGTCGTTTTTACGGCTGTATCCTGTGTGTTGGAATCAGGCCATTACACAAGATCTTTTCTCTTTCTTCCTGTCCTAGGTGGACACAGTGGCTGCAGACTTTCTTCTGAGGAAGGGTGGGGAGCGGAAATTCAATGTGAAGACCTTAAGACTCGGCCCTCTATCTAAGAGAGGCTTCTACTTGGCTTTTCAGGCTCAGGGTGCCTGCATGGCCCTGCTGTCAGTCAGGGTGTTCTTCAAAAAGTGCCCCCCCCTGGTCAGTGCTCTTTCCTCTTTCCCCGAGACTGTTCCCCGTACTCTGGTGCAAGAGGCGCAGGGTGTGTGTGTGGAGCACGCGGCCCAGCAAGGGCCCCGACCTCGGCCACCTAAGCTCTTCTGCGGGGAAGATGGCCAGTGGGTGGGCCAGCCAACAACCTCCTGCGCCTGCCTACCAGGATTTGAGTCTGCCGAAGGACACACTAGATGCACAGGTAAGGAGGAGGCAAGGTTAGGCCACATATACAAGCATGTATATAAACTACACTCGCATATGCAGCAGGGCAGGCACACTAAACAAGAAAACAATGGTGAGCTGAGCGTGGGGGGGGGAGAAACGTTGGAGCAGAGAAATGAGAGGCGTAGGAAGTTAACGAGGCAGGGGAACGGCTGTAACTCGGAGTGGACAGAGAGAGGTCGGGTGGCTCAGCACTTACCTCAGAGAGGAAGAGCAGGGTCAAAGGTGTACTGCTGCGACAACTCATGGTTCAGCTAAGTTAGAAGGAGCACAGGGGGACAGGAGAAGTGAGGGGAGTGAGAGCGGGGGGAGGGCGCTCGGGGTAAAGATCATATCACTTTGAGAACATCAAAGCAAAGCAGACAAAAAAACAGAAGGAAAGAAGCAGGAGGATTCTCTCTGGAGCTGTGCAGCAGCTCTGTCTAATGAGTCCAATTAACAAGCCTTGTGCATGAACCTCCCCCACCCCCACCTCCACACGTGCGCACACACACACACACACACACACACACACATATACACACACACACACTCACTCTCACACATACTGCATCACATCAACACATATAAATGTTGAGCACTAAAAAACAACAGAAACACAAGAAGAAATGCTACATTTTCTCAAGAAAATGTGCGGTTGCACCAGTGCATGTTTAAAGGATTTTGGTTTGATCTCTGTGGGAGGGTATAATGATTTTTTTAATAACAAAAAAATAATTTCTGACATTTTGCTTCTGGTGAAGTGGGGTTGGCATTTCCCAGCGTTCTGTCACTGAAGAGTGCCGTGAGGAAGAAACAATCATCAGACCATAAAGGGAAATTGCCTTTTATAGCAAGATTGAACAGTTCATTTGCTTCATAGGCCGGTCACTTCAGAAAATGCAATTGACGTTTAAAATGAAATTACTTTAGCTGTAATGCCATTATCTCCCATAGACGATACATACTTTTTCTGGGTCAAACACAGCCCTTTGACGTAAAACTTATGAATGTTGTTGAGTTGATTAAGTATTATAGAGGATCTTGATTAGAATATTTAAACACGTCTTTGAAGTAAAGCTTGAGCAGACTATAAATACTGCTACATGGGAGGGGTGTATTTCCCCATGTGCCAGTATACTGAAGCTGTACCCATGTTATATAATACAAAAGGGTACAAGATGACGACCTGTATATTCCCAAATAGATTTGAAGTTACCTCAAAATGTTAGCAGCTGTCAACAAACTCAAGAAATATAAATTTTTTTTAGATTAATTTTTTATATTTTTTAACATACAAGAAATATTAATATTAATCTTCATATTTGAAACAAAAGTAAAAAGTATTTTGATATCAGTATTTATTCCAGATAGTGTTTAGTAATAATCACTCGAATTAGCATGGACTGTGCTAAACATTCTGAAGTCCTTAAAAACACTGTTAAGTAAACACTAGTAACAGGCTGTTGCTGTAAATCAGAAAGTGTTATTTGTGTTTATCATGTGATAAATAAATAAGACCCTAAAAGCACCCAGGTTAGTTTCATAATCCTGTCTTGTGATGGTCACTTGCATTTGACCTATAAAGTATATATTTGAACAACCTTCAACAGGTGAGACATGCATCAGCACTCAGAACACAGTGCTGGAGCTGCATTTCAACCGCCACACTGAGCACATATTGCAAACACTGCCGGTTTTGGTGACTGTATGTGCCATTGCAAGGTGACCGGTCATTACGAATTCACCTGTGGGAGAAGTGTCAGTATGTTGAATCTGGTGTGTATCATTTGTGAAGCTGAGAGGAGAAAGGGTTCAGACTAGGGCTTATATATATATATATATATATATATATATATATATATATATATATATATATATATATATATATTTTTTTTTTATTTGATTGATAGATTAGTCAAGAAAATGTTATCTAGTGATACATTTGTGGTAAGAGAAAGGCCAAACCCAGAGAACGTTTGGCATCTTTGAATCAATTGATCAACTAATGCTTTCAGCACTAGTTCTGACTCATTTCACTGGTCCTTTACACTCTAAATACCATAATAATAGTTTTTTGGTTGTAGTGACGAGATTACAGAGAGAGTACAATATTTGGATCAATAAGCAAAGGCAGTTCTTTGTAAGGACAGCCACTTGTTTAGTCTTGTTATTCAGATATGGTCAGGTAGGGCTGCTCGATTATGGGAAAAATCATAATTACGATTATTTTGGTCAATATTGAAATCCCTATTATTTAACACGTTTACTCATCGACTTTTGGAAAGATGTTGCAATTATTGAACTTAAAAAACAGTGAAACGGTTAAACAAATCAACAGTGAAAACACCTTGAACTGTGATATTCCCCTTAATACCTTTACAGTTTGAACTTAGTTTTTCATTCAGAACACAAACCAAAACAAGTTTACTTGCAAAAACGTGATGTGCAAAATAATAGTTTTTTTCCTCGATTACATTGTTTTTGTGATCGTTAGGAGCCGAAATCGTAATCACAAGTCAAATTTGATTAACAGCCCTATGTTCAGATAAAGGCAATGATAAGCATCAGGTGAATGTCAGACATGTTTATACACTAAATAGACTATTACCATCAGCTTCATCACTGTGATTGTCCTCAGTTTATGGCCCTCATTAAGTGGTTCTGTCTGTCATTCTACAACCATCTGGCACCTAAGTACCCTGAAATAAAACAGCACCCCGGTCTGTCTGGGACACAGTGAATGTGAAGATTTGGTGCAATGTTGTGTAGTATTCACAGGTCATGTCCAGAATCAAATCTCATGATAATTTCCCTTCATTTGTTCTCACCTACTGTCCTCCCCAGGCTGTCCTGTGGGTCAGTTCAAGTCGACCTCAGAGGGACAGTGCACAGGCTGTCCAGGATTCAGCCACGCCGCCATGGGAGGGGCGACGGTGTGTGCGTGTCGCTCCGGATACTTGCGTGCAGAGTCTGAATCTCCCAACATGCCGTGCACTAGTAAGTATGCAGAAATACGTACTTATGCACGATACCACATGCAAATGCGGAGGTGCTAAGAAACACAAGCATCCACTTGTTTGTTTTCACTCTCTACTTTCCCCTGCTCTTCTTCACTTTGTTTTTTCCGTCTCTGGTGCTATTTCTTTTTTCCCCTGGTGTCATTTAGCCAAAGTTCTCTAATCTTCTTTGTGTCCTTTGTCCCAATGCTGGGTATTGAGATGCATGTCTTTTGTGGCAGGTTGTTGGGGGTAGGGCTTCCACTCCAAAGTGGAGTAGGCATTGATGGTCTCAAGTGACACATCCAAGCGGATTCAGGAATTTCAATTCAGCCGCATGTTGGATGTGTGAATGGGAGGGACTTTTTAATGAGGTGCACTCTTTAGGAATGGCCATGAAGAGGATGTGAAACAAAGTGAAACACGGGCAGGATTTTAAAAGGTTCCTGCTCTCTGCAGGTGTGATATCAGTGCCAACTAGACTTCACATCCAATTTTATTATTACTGATAACTTTAATTACAAAGACTTTATCTTAATTATGAATCACTTAATTAGGCCATTCCTATTATAATTTTATTGTACTGGTTTGTCTGTGCAATTCTGCATATCATTTATATTTTCAATTTGTATGCAAAATTGCAAACCAGCCGTGCCATCTGTAAACCATGCGGACATTTCCCCCAGAAAATAAGTGTTTTACATTACTGTGACAGCCTTGGTGATTTTATTAAAGTGGATTTTGATTGTTAAGTCATAAAATGTATCACCTAAAAAAAAAAATCCCCACTCCCAAATGCTGAATTCAGAATTCATTGGCACCCAGATTGTCTATGGTGCTGTGACCACTTTGGTTTCCACTATTAGCACTTAAGTTAGCTGCAGGCTCAGTGACAAAGCCTCCTTGGCAGGAACAGAAACTCATTCACAGTGGCTGAGTGGTATTGCTGTTTAGTTATGCTTGGCTTGAGGCAATAGCTATCTTCTTACAATTTTCAGACGGTGATCATTATCATCCAGTTTTAGACAAACGTAATTGCACCAGTTAAATTCCGCCACACATATGCTCCTGCTGTGAAGCAAAGCCACTGCAGGAGCATTGTTCTGCTTCGTGACTACATGTGCAGACTGAATAAAATGTCTTCAGCACATACGGAAAAACGTAAACAAATGGTCTGTGTGGGTCGTGGAAAGGTAAAGCAGCAGTAAAATGACACAGAAGAGATTATAACTTGATTTGATGGAGACATTTATGATTGCATCAGGGCTAAGCAATGCCTATATATTAAAATGTGATGACATTTTTGACCGAATAATGTGACCATATTTTGTGGATGACTACTGGTGCTTTCTGAGGGTATTTAGAAAAGACCAGCTTCAGAATAGGAAGAGAGAACATTTAAAGTAATAGTTTGCCATTTTCAGATTTGCATATTTGATTTCTTCAGAATTCTTTAGAGATCAATACCACTGTCCACAGTCTGTATGGTAAATATGAAGCTACAGCCAGCAGACACTTAGCTTAGCATACATACTGGGAACAGGGAAAGGTCAAAAACAACAAAATAAATCTACCTACTGATGAACATGTTATGTCTCATTTTTTCAATCCGTACAGAAACTATTTTTGTAATGTGTCGGACTAGTACCAGAGCTTGAGGGACAATTATTCTGCTGATTTCCAGTATTTCCAGTATCAGGAATGCCAAATCAGTTTAATAAAAAATGTTTTTGACACTGTAGGACCTCCCTCGGCTCCGCGCAGCATCGTCACCCAGATCAACGACACCACGCTCAGTCTGGAGTGGAACGAGCCCTTGGACAACGGCGGCAGAACAGACCTGAGCTACTCCGTCACATGCTCTGTGTGCAGGTCACCGAAGGGGCCGTGCCTCTCCTGCGGAGACAGCGTCAGCTACCGGCCCGCGCAGCACGGCCTGCTGGGTCGTAGGGTGGAGGTGTGGGGCCTGCTGCCTCACACCACATACACGTTCACAATCCAGACGCTCAACGGGGTGTCTCAGGTCAGCGGAAAGGACCCTGGCAGTGAAAGCGTCAACATCACCACAAGCCATGACGGTAAGAGAGGTAGAGGGGAAGAGGGGAAGAGGTAGAAAGGTTGAAATTGTCTGAATTTCATGTGTTATTTATAATCCTTCTGCCATCCGTGCAGTGCCATCTCTGGTTTCTGTGATTCA
The DNA here is from genome assembly GCF_010015445.1 of Perca fluviatilis. Taxonomy (NCBI): domain Eukaryota; kingdom Metazoa; phylum Chordata; class Actinopteri; order Perciformes; family Percidae; genus Perca; species Perca fluviatilis. Next base: position 22,372,858 of record NC_053127.1, read on the forward strand.
GAAGAGTGACTCCACAGAGAGCAGTCTGACTCTGCACTGGCCAGTCCCGGCTCAGCCACACTACACCATCCTGCAGTATCAGCTACGCTACTGTGAGAAGGTGAGAGCCCCCTGACAACATCTCTCAACTGTCTGGCTTAAAGTTCACATACTATTCAGGTTTCATGATTTTATTTTGTTGTATACTATGGCTCAGGATTAGAAATTTCGCAAGGAAATGTAAACTGTAAACAGTGGCTAAGGTCAAATGAACTGAAACCCAAATTGCCTGTATATTGTCTAGCCAAACAATGCCTCAGATATTTGACAGTCTAAATTATATATTGCAGTATGTCAGCTTAAGACATAAGGCTTTGTTTTAGTGTTGCATGTGACAGCTGTTGAGGCAGTATGCAGTACACATGGGTGTGTTTTTGACATTTCTATGTTTAGGTTTGTGCTTTTGCTTTGACCAAAACACACAGGGAATGACCTGACTCAGAACCACCATCATACAGCTGAGACACAAGACACTTCTGTGTGAACAATATAAATCTAAAAAACATATGTAACCCTACAAAACATATTAGTTAGCATGCTTCTGATTTAAGATTGTGTAATGGTGTTTTAATGCTCTGTAATTGGATTGAGTCAATTTGACTAAACTTCATGTTCAACACCATCAACGTCAAATTGAATTCCTGTAGATGACCCTTTAGTGGCTTTCTAGCAGTCTTTCTGGGTTTTTTTCCACAGTGATCTGTGATTTTTTTTTTTTTTCTCACTTATTCCTGTTTTGCACTCACTTCCAGTCCAGCTAACTCTGTTTTCATACGGTAGGAGCGACGTAGTGAAGATCAGTGTCACTACACAGAGAGTAACAGAAACCAGGCCGTGCTGACGGACCTCCGCAGGGCCACTCAGTACGAGGTGCAGGTTCGGGCGCGCACCATGGCCGGTTATGGCAGCTTCAGTCGTGCAGCCGTGTTCCGCACGCTGCCTGATGGTAAGTTTGCACTTGAAGAAGGAGTTTCACACACATTGCTCTTCTTTTTTTTTTTCACAGATTTTTTTTCATTTCCACCGGGAAGGTTTTTCAGATTCTTTTCACTCCCTGCACAATTTCTTGTTGAATGAATGTCTTGCCTGCGTCCTTGTATTGAGTTGGTGTCCTTGTATTGAGCCTCTTTAATATTTAAAATTCCTGTCACGTTCTTTTTTTCCTTCTCATACTTTTCTGTACTACCAATGTAAACCTCCTGTCATGATGACATTACTCTAACTCTCTTGTCTTTCCGTCTCCTCTCTCAGGTCATGACTCCGCCGCTCAGTTCTTAGTACCTGGAATCCTTATCGCTGTTGGGATGCTGCTGCTTGTCACTTTCGTCTTAGTGGCCGCCTACTGCATACGGTGAGAACAGGGGAAAGGGAAAGAGGCAGAGAAAAAGACAGATTTGGAAGGGAAAGAAGCTGACAGAATAACAGGAAACGGTAAAATGGGGGGAAATCAAAAACCAATAACAACGTGACCCCAATTTTACAGTTTTGCACCACTTTGTTCTTTTGTTTATAGAAATCATATCTTATCAACAGTGAATTTGCACTCTGTTACCCATACCTCTTTTTTCTGTGTGAGGCAGTTCATACACAAAGCAATGCCCATGTAGTCTTTTGCTTACACAGCTAAAAGTTATCCTGCTCATTAGGACATTTTCCTTAGGCTTCATTGTTTGAGTAAATAGTGTTGGATGCTGTGTGTGTGTGTGTGTGTGTGTGTGTGTGTGTGTGTGTGTGTGTGTGTGTGTGTGTGTGTGTGTGTGTGTGTGTGTGTGTGTGTGTGTGTGTGTGTGTGTGTGTGTGTGTGTGTGTGTGTGTGTGTGTGTGTGTGTGTGTGTGTGTGAGATGACGATAGAGGTAGAGGGCAGGAGACAGGATGCAGGCGTCCCAACCCTGTTTCCACAGGACAGGAGAACAATAGCTGTGACCTTGTGACACACACACACAAACCAGTGGCTGAGACCCAGATCTGCCACTAACCGAGGGTGGTGCATTATTGCTATTTTAGGCGTATGAGGTGGGAGCTGGAGAGAAATAGAGGAAGGCAGGGATCCAGTAGCTACAGGGTTGTTAAAGTCTTGCAGGGATGAGTTTGCGCCAACAGAATTATAATGGAGCTGCTTGTGTCGAAGAGCAGAACCATAGGGGTTGGCTCAGGTACTCACCGTTACCACAAGCCATCGGGTGTTGTGCGTTTGAGATCACTGAAGATTGTCCAAGGCCAGCAAAAGCCTTTCCTCAACCAAGCAGATGAAGGTGTTTTTGAAACCGAGAGCTGTATCTCTGTTGGCTGGAGGGTATTGGTCTATAGCTGTACTGACCTTTGACCTCTCCAAGATAGCTGAATATTCAAGGGGATCAATAAATTATCACATTTTGCTATGCTTGCTTGCACCATAGATTTTTTTGAAACATTAAATAAAAATAATCATACAATTTATGAATTCTTTTTTTGACCATTAGTCACATAGGCATCTTATTACTGTCATTGCATGAACAGTCAGTTTGTAAGACCAGTGATTTGCATAACATTGGGCTGATAAAGCATTAGGAATGCTTGCCAAAAAATAAAGTCTGACATCTATTCTGCAGATAGCTGCACTGCCAATCCTAATCTTTTTTTATTCATCCCGATCTCTTGCTACCTGCAGCAGACACAGCCGAGTGAAGGATCCAGAGCTGAGCGACAAAAACAGCCAGTACCTTGTTGGCCAAGGTAACAAATCACGGACGTGCACACTCAACCTCAGCTGTGATTTACAACTCGTTCACGTCAAGAAAATCATTTTTAATGTGACCCGGCTTATTGCTGCTCATAGCACTCAAACATTTCTTCTTTTCCTTTCCCACGACTCTGTTTGTCTTTCTCTCGCAGGGGTCAAGGTCTATATCGACCCCTTCACCTATGAGGACCCTAATGAGGCCGTGCGAGAATTTGCCAAGGAAATTGATGTTTCCTTTGTCAAGATCGAGGAGGTTATCGGTGCTGGTAAGCCCCACCCGTATGCTTTCTGCATTATTCACAAATGTGTAAACTTTGTACTGGTCAGCTCTTTTTTGTTTGTTTTTTAGCCTTACAGATTGTCCTCTCTCAAAATAACAATATTAGGGATATATATAATTAAGTAAGTTAAATTGATTCTGTGACATTTAAAACCATTGTCTGTATTCTTCTTTATCAGACAAAATTCAATATTGCAGCGTGAATAAAGCAATTAACCCAGCCCTTATTCAAACAAAAGGGCTACACTAGCTGCGGGCAAGCTTTAGGTTTGCCGAAGACAATTGTCATCCTCCTAATGTGGTAAACACCCGTTAAAGAAAACAGCCCTAATGTGTGCTTATGTGTCTGTGTGCTGCAGGAGAGTTCGGGGAGGTGTGTCGAGGGCGGCTGAAGATCCCAGGGAAAAAAGAAAACTACGTAGCAATTAAGACGCTAAAAGGAGGCTACACTGACAAGCAGAGACGGGACTTCCTTTCTGAAGCGTCCATCATGGGTCAGTTCCAGCACCCCAACATCATCCACCTGGAGGGGATCATCACAGCCAGCTGTCCAGTCATGATCCTCACAGAGTTTATGGAGAACGGAGCTCTGGACTCTTTTCTACGGGTGAGTGTGAAACAGAGAACACACACTGAGAGACACAGGCACTTCACTCGCACACTGAAACACACCGCCACTTCAATCGTTCTCCGTCTGAACTGTTTCTCTCCTCCGTAGCTGAACGACAGCCAGTTCACTCCCATCCAGCTGGTGGGTATGCTGCGCGGCATCGCCTCCGGCATGAAGTACCTGGCAGAGATGAGCTACGTCCACCGAGACCTGGCTGCTCGCAACATCCTGATCAACAGCAACCTTGTGTGCAAGGTGTCCGACTTCGGCTTGTCACGCTTCCTGCAGGAGAACTCCTCTGATCCGACCTACACCAGCTCTTTGGTAAGATAACCGTCCTCCTTCAGATGATGCCTAAAAAACACTTTCATTAAATTTGTCTGCAGTATATCTGCCTGTCAGATGGCATTTATACATTTCTGTATCAAATCATATTCACAATATTAAAGTGCTCAGATCATGCTTTTTGGGTTTTTTTCCCTTTCCTTTATTGTGTTATAGTATATCTTTTTTGTGCACGTTAATACAGTCCTTCCAGAAAAATGCTGAGTTTTTTTGTGATTGTTGCGGGCAAAAATCCTTGATTATGCGGCATGTTTTCTTAAAAAATGCGAAGGAATATGTGGGATATTTATGCAATTTTATGCGATGAAACTGCGGGAACTTGCAAAAACTGCGGATTGATGAAAAAAAGAAAAAAAGGTGATTCCCCCAACACCCTGCTTTTCAATGATGTTCATGTCACGTAATTACATCACTTCATAACATTCCCATGGCAACAGGGGAAAATGGCTTCTCTTGTGTGAAGTAAACGCAACATTTTTCAACTTTCTGCTGAGATACATGTAACTTTTTTTGCAACGAAATTGCGGGGATTATGAAATCATGCAAGCCCTGCATATTTTGCGTGGAAATCGGCAATTTATGCGGCGAAAGTGCGGCGTATTTGAAAAAATTTTGACTTTGGCTGATTATGCATTGAATTATGTGATCGCGTAATCACGTTTTTCTGGAGGGACTGGTTATAGGTTTACAAAGTGAAAAAGCCCAAAGTCCACCACAAAGGGAGTTACCGTCTCCCACAGAAAACACTGTTCACAAACTGCTCCAAACTGCTCTGTTGTAGCCCAGCCTTTACTTCCGTGACAAACACGTGTCACTTTGCTTCACCTTGTAACACACGTTATAATGCCGGCCTAGCTGCTAGTGTGGCACGTCCTCAAAGCAAGCTAGTTAGAGTGGAGGCCCGAAGAGTTCAGATCGTTGTATCGCCATGTCCAGGAGATCCGCCCTACTCTGCTTCTGACTGGCTAGTAGTCCTTACCTAGGTACTGCGCATGTGCGACGCCTAACAAAGATGGAATAGAAGTGTGATGCCTCACTCTGTAGCTAAAACGGAGAGCTCAACACACATATGGTAAAAAGAGGAGCTGCAACAATGTGTAGTACGACAAAAATATTTATGTTTTTTTGAAAATTGAACCATGTAAACTTATTCTGGTACAACCTGTAAATACAATTATGAACCTTTTAAATGAGCACAATATGAGGTCTTTAATTCATAAAAATCGCTTTCTTTCTGCAGTCCTCCAAAAGTCAATCAGTTCGAGGCTTCAGCAGGTGAATGTGTGATTGGGATACTGATTTGACAAATTACTTAAGGCTTTATTTTTGTCTTTTTCAATATGGTTTTAAAGTTCATTATTTTGTCTCTATTATTTTACAACCTTTTAATTTTCCTTGTCAGTGAACATGTTGTTTTGAAGTTTTGCCATGCTGACTGTTTTCTTTTCTGTGCAGGGTGGTAAGATCCCAATCCGCTGGACAGCGCCGGAGGCGATCGCCTTCAGAAAGTTTACCTCAGCCTCAGATGTGTGGAGCTATGGCATTGTCATGTGGGAGGTCATGTCTTTTGGAGAGAGACCGTACTGGGACATGAGCAACCAGGATGTACGTTTTTTATTTTTAAAGAGGACTTTTTTTTTCTTTTCTTTTTTGCTTTTATTGCCTTTATTGATAGGACAGGTTAAGTAAGGAAAGTAGGAGAGAGAGGGGGTCGGAACCAAACCAACAGCCGCTGCAACAAGGACTGAGCCTCTGTACATAAGTTTAAGCAAACAGCCATGTTGGGCCATACCTGACAATGGTTTTGAAGGTTTTGTTAGGCACAGCACGAAGCCGAGCTTTTACAAAACAGAATTTAACATTTGAATTCTAAAAAAAAAAAGAATGGTTATAGATAATCAATGAAGTGCTTGAATCGTATTTTAACCATGAGATTGCCCAGCAACACTGTCGTACAGGGCACATTGAAGTCAAAGCATTGGTTTGAAAAGTTGATCATTTTTCTTCCTTTCAGGTAATCAATGCCATAGAGCAGGACTACCGGCTGCCACCGCCCCCTGACTGCCCCACCCATCTGCACCAGCTGATGCTGGACTGCTGGCAGAAGGACCGCTCGGCGCGCCCTCGTTTCGCGGACATTGTCAGTGCTCTGGACAAGCTGATCCGCAACCCTGCATCGCTGAAAATAGTGGCTCAAGAAGGCGCAGGGTAAGTGTGGATGTGTTTGGGTGATTGACAGAAAACCTGCCTGATGAGGTCACAATGGCAGCAAATATACAGCTTGAGAATGAACAGACAAAAGGAAGCATGTCAGTCACTTCTTGATGTCCCTTTCTTTCGTGTCCATTTAGAGTTCTAACAGTCACAGGGCAGACATTAGCCTCCTACTGCCCAATCTTATGTACCACCTTAATGTCCTGCTGTGACCTGTCAGCCACTTGCTGGGCCCATTTCCCTTCCTCCACATTCTGCCTGTCAGCTGGTCACATACAGCAGAGGACACTCCACCCCTGACAAATCCCATTGTTTGTCCCTGTCAGTCACTCAGCCTCAGATTATACCTTTGCTTGTCGACTGGAATGTTGCTGCAGGATATATATAAGCTCTTCACTGCTGTTTTGAAGACAGTGTGTGTAAGTTCTTCTATTGTTTCTCTACTCTGTCCCACAGGCCGTCTTACCCCCTGCTGGACCAGCGTGCACCTTTAGCCCTCTCACCGTGTGCTTCAGTCGGAGAATGGCTGAGGGCAATCAAGATGGAGCGCTACGAAGACAGCTTCCTGCAGGCCGGCTTCAACTCAGTGGACCAGCTGGCCCAGATCACCACACAGTCAGTTCCTATCTCCAGTTTTCTTATCTAAACTGATAATTATCTCTGGAGGAACATTTTCACTTTTCAATGCACTCTTCAAGGTCGGGAAGCTAGCCGCATAGCTTTTAGTAGTGACCATTGCAAACAGGCTAAATTACTTCTTTAAAAAGTTACATTTACATTTTCCTGAAGTGCAATTTTAAGCCCAGAGAGAGAAAAAATGTGATGACTGAAATATTATTTTAATGTCCATCAAATCTATATCTTTAATTTTGTTCCTGTTCTTCCTGTCTAATTAGTGATTGTTCTTGTCTGTGTTCAGGGATCTACTGCACATGGGAGTGACTTTGGCCGGGCACCAGAGGAAAATCCTTTCCAGCATCCAGACAATGACTTTTCGGAGCAAGAGCACTGCAACTGTGAGCTTCTAGCTCACCTGTCTCCTAACCTGGACGTGCAGCCATGTACTGGAGTACTGTGGATCCTCTCCTGTGACCCACTTTGAACACGGACTCCAAGGGAGCTTGGCAGAATTAACTATGACCAGAATCTTTTTGACTAAACATGACATTCCCATCCGGATGAGAAAGTCGTTTAGAGACGGGCGAGTCCCTTTCGTTCAAAGGGACCAGGAGATGAAGTTGACTAATTTTTACAGTTTGTGGTGTTTTTTTGTGGACCTGAAGTCAGGACCCAATACATGTGCTAAACCAAGAGGAGAGACCGATCAGAGTTTACAAAGTTTCTGTAGTATCATGTCATTTTGGAAACAGACAGTCGACTGTTTTGTTGTCGAGTAAAAAGTCACTTCACCAAAGGAGACAAAAAGAAATGCCAGTGCCAATCCAAGGATTTCAGTTTTCATATCCGTGTGTAATTATGAATGAGAACTGCTTTCACCCTGGGTGTCTTGCATCAAATCCATCTGGATTACATTACTACGTAGACATTTTTCACATCAAGACCGAACATTTTAACAGTTGGATTTCACTTCTTTGTTTCCATTTGATTTCAACATTACCTCCTCTTCTCTCAGGTGTGATGTGTAATGCAAACTTTGGAGAGCACTGTACTCCTAGTCCTAATCAGACTTCTCTCATCTTCTTCGGTCTCTCCCCTAATCGGCTCCACGGAGCGTGAGGGGAAGAGAGACATATCAGCACTTTTGTCATTTCAGAGTGAATTGTAGTCTTCAGTAACTCCATGTGTTTCTCTCGGAGTGTGGTTGGTTATTTCTACTGCCTGTGTTTCTGCTGGCAGCTCAGTTTTATTATACTTAGACTGAACAAGGACCAAGTGGACTCAGAGACCAGAGATCACTGTACAGTCGGTTTTCTTTGTTGTACCGAGGAAGCTATCTGGCCTCCAACTTGTTTTTCTTGATATAACGGATGCATTTTTAATTCTCTTATTCTGTATTCTCCATCTTCCAGTGCCATTCAGTTGTCTTTGTGGACTTAAATGCCAATTTTATGAAGCAGAAATCTCATGAGTGATTCTTCTTGTCTCATTAAAATGTACCTCAAAGGGTTACTTTGACATTTTGAAGTTCAGTGTATTGTTTTCCTTCATGCTGGTCGTGTAGACGGGAACATTGTTTCTGCTTTTGCCTCAGAGCTACACAAAATTACCCTCTTGAGATTCTTAACATTTAGCATTGAAAAAATATACAGCTACCAGATAAGCTAACATGCTAGCTAGCAGTCAGCAGTATCCATTGGTTTCAGGGTGGAATGTTAACACTGTTGAGCTGCTGCTTGATTAGCACAGCAGCTCATTCACATTTTAAGTTCAGTGTATTTTTTTCGTTCATCAGATGCTGGTTGTGTGGCTTTTGGCACAAAGCTACAAAAACATTGTTTAACAGTTAAAGAAAACAATACATAGCTACCAGCTAACATGCTAGCTTGTAGCTAGTTGTATCCATTGGTTTCAAGGTGAAATGCTAATAATATTGTTGAGCTGCTGTTTGATTAGCTGAGTAGCGGCCCATAATAACATTATTACAAGTGCTTGTTGAAGAAGAATAACAGACCGGAGTTCAAAATGTCACAGTATTACTCAAAGACTTTGCATCTCTCGAAGGATAACACCAGTGGTTTTGACATTTAGGTCGTGCACAATTTGATTTAGAAAAAAGTTTAAACAGCCACTAAAACATACCCCATCAACGATGTTGAATACCAAATGCTTTTTCTAAATGTTTTTAACCTTGCCATAGGTGTTGTTTTTTTCAGTTGGCATTTTGGTTTTCCTTTTTAACATGGCATTTCTATCATAATGTGATACTTATCTGTGGTTTTTAAAAGGTGCAAAGTGCAATTTACACACATTCAAATTCCAGTCTGGTTGATTCACACCAAACATTAGGTGGTGATAATGGCCACACAATGTTTGTGTTGTCACTTAAAAAAAGTGTGGTCCAAACGTTTATACCATAAAATGTATCCATTCTCTTATCTAACGTAAATTCATGTTAGGCCTTCATTAAAAACACTGGTATTGTCATGCAAGAGTCTGAGAGATTCCTTTGAGGATTATGGGAAATGTGGTCTTCACATTGAAGATCTCAATAAATTTAACTTTGAAATAATGAATAGATAAAGTATGTTTTGATTACTGTCCTGTGTCTAGGCTAATCTGTATTCAGTATTCATAATAATAAAGCTACACACCAGTGTTTACCATCAATGACATTGATAATTTTTCTGCTTATTAACATGTAGAATGGCCTCTGTAGATAATTATCGTCATTCTCACTTTAAGTGGAGCATGACAACTGCCCATACACATGTGGACGTCATTGTTTAGACGTCAAAGGAAGTTCCTGTCCGACCTGAAAGTGAAAACCCATATAATTTACCTGCCAATTTCTGTCTGATGACAGGCTGATCTGTCCCAGTGACCCCGATGACTTCTGTCCCAAATTCACAGCAAAGCAGCTCCACCCTTGCCAAAACGCGCTGTTTCTGGATTTGCTTGAACCTTTTATTGTCTTATTGAGTTTTACTTCAGTGCGCACAGATGTGTGGTAAATAAATTGTTCTTGGTTCTCTTGTTTTTATCTTTGGTTTGATATGGCCTCATCTGAACTGTCTACTATCATAGCAGCAGAAATGTGCAAATAAAATGTCTAATGGGGGTATATTTTTCTGTCTTCTTTGTGGCTCATGTTGCAAACGTGCCTCTCATCTATCCCGTCGACCTGTTTTTAAAAATGACAGAGAAACAGGAGACTGCGAGAAAGAGACTTGAGTCTTGCTTCCCCTATATTTTCCAGCTTTGCCTTTCCTCTTGCCTTCTGTTTCTCCAGAGAGCCTTTACCCCTTGAGGGATAGAGGCTTGTCCTCTCCTATGTTTCCCTTCCTGGTCCTCAGCCCCTTTAATCATGAAGAGATGTTCTTTTCTTCTCCCGTGCCTCGGGCTGAGAGCAGCTTAGAGCGCAGAATAAGCTTTAACTCTTTCTTTTTTTTCTTCTCTTCCCTCCTATCTCCAGAGCTACCATAAACAGGCGAAGCTGCCATGGCTTCGAGAAGTGTTTAGGTTCATTGATTAATGTACTTTGATTATCTCTGTGTTCCTGACTCATTCCTCTTGTTCTAGTGCTCTCGTGTGGCCCACAAAGTACAGACCTGCACAAGTGGAGCTTCCATGTAGTGGAGATAAATAAGGATGAGTAACGTTTCTTGTAAGCACGTTTTTTCTTTCTTTTTTTTAAACCCCACAGTGTGTTTTGGTGTGTCGGAGTGATTCAATGTTTGAACGAGAGAGACAGGCATTCAGCTCTGGTTTCTACTTCTGTCAGTGCTTTGAATGACCCTTGACCCCACCGTATAGTAGAAATCTAGCCTCAGCTTTGTCTGTGTATCTGAATGGCCATTCATCAGGTCTGCTGTTGAGCAGAGAGCCAACCAGGCCGCCCTGGTTTTAGGATTTGGTGGGTTGTCATTCCCCTCGCATTCCTGTGTGCATTCAAGTGTGGAGTGTGTGTGCGTGTGGGTGGGTGGATGGTAGCAGTGGGTGGGGGTTAACCAGTGGGACAGGTACATTTTTGTTTGCAAGCAAGGGGGGAGAGACGGAATGAGAGACTATCTGAAATGGTTTCACCATATCTTTGGCTGTGAATAGAAATTCAAAGTGTGATCCTGCATCAAATGTGTATTGTTAAAGGCGCACCCCAGCGATTTAGTGTTGCACTTCCATAAAGTTGGGGGACTCACAAGAGACAAAAAAGAAAGGGGGAAAAAAAACAATAGTGTAATTCTAAACAGCTGATGTCGAAATATCCAGAATTTTAGCTTCTAGTATGGTTTAAGCTCCAAAAACACTGTATCCTATAATTCCAATAAAGCAACTCAACAGCATGTTCCATTAGATCCTCCCTGCCCCTCTAATGACCACTTCTCTCAAACCCTCCAGTTTGTAATGCAGGCTTCTTGTTCAAAGCATCAAAAGTCTCAAGCCTTATCCGAGATAACAGATTGATAAATAACCCTGATGACATCATCAAGGTCAGCGCCTGAAACCCTGTGCCCCACACGTTTCTGACGTTGGGATTTGAGGGGGATGTGTGACAATTTATGTAACTTTCATCCATTGGCCAGGTGAGGTGAGAAAGAGACTCGGGTTTGAACTTCTCTCTCAAGCTTTTCATTCGTTGCAGAACTGTTTCTTTTTGTGAGCGCAAACGAGTGCAACCCTATCAATGCTTTCCAGGAAAGACTGTCTGAAAGTGTACACCATCAAGCCGTATATATGGATGATTAAAGTATCTTGCTCCTCTCAATGACGTGACCATTTGGAACAGCTAGGAACACTTTTGCTTTCAGACGTGGGCAGACGACACGTTGTACAAACTAGTTATTTTCGAGCATATACCGAGATGAAGTAAAATTGGTGGAATGCTAGCCTGGCATCGCCAGACTAATTCGCAAATGTGTGAGCCTGGTGTGTTGCGCTGAACGCAGTATGCCAGTTATATTCTGTAACTATGTTAGGTTAGCTGATGCTCCTCTGTCAGTCATCGTCTAAATCCCGCCCCATGTCACACAAACGGTTGTGATTGGTCAGTCCAGAATCTGGCTAGCTGGAATTCTGTGAGGGGGGCCAGACATATCTGCCAGAGCAAATGAAACATGAGCTTGGAATGCCCCTTTAACATGTAAAAGTAGCTCTGTTTTTGGAAACTACTGACTTACTTAATCTTAATCTTCTTTTTGGATCTGCAGCAATGCTTTGAACAGCAGAAGATTGAAGATGGAAAGTTAGATTTGAAATTGTTATTCCTCTCCCTCCACTTCAGGTGCCTGATTTTCTTCCCGAGATGACTTGGAGACAATTTGATCGAAATAAACCAATATTTCTGGGCAAATCCAACGAGCAGCCAGCTAAGATTATTTTTCCTGTGTACGCAGCATGATTGTGGAGAGGCACATTGCGCGGCTGAGCGCTTCCACTCTGTTTCGTATTAAATCTGATCACTGGGAAAGTTGTCCCTTCCCGCTGTTGTACAGCATTTCTGTTGACTTTGCTGGAGCTTCTGCCAGGCCATAGCTGTAAATAAGAATTTGTTCTTCGCTGACCCACCTGGTCAAATAAAGTTGTACGAATTTAATTATACTTTCATGCTGCAGTACAATTTAATGTGGAATTAGTCTTGTACTTTTCTTCGTACACTTAATCCACTTAATCAATGTAAACCTTTAGATTACAGGCCCCTGCTGTCCCCTCAGTGCTATTATTGTTATTATTTGTTGTAGCAGAGTATTCAAATATTGTTATATTATCTCCTTCCATGCTGTCACCTCCAGAATGAATTTATTTTGGTGTAAACTCAATTTATTTGAGTTTTGTGCAATTTCCGCAGTTATAGATCCATGTCTGCTCCTTTGTGCATCTGTTTGCTCATAAAAATGGATTATTCATAAAGCCAAATAGTTTTACCAATACATATTATGACTCCAAAACGACCATAACATATACAGCTGGTATGCGCTTCTTCTTCTCCAGACTTCAAAAGAACAGACGGAGGTGTTAGTGGGATGAAGAATGCAAATATGAACACCTTTAGGACGAGGGACTGGCCCCTCCAAAGGTGTGTGCAGGTTCCTGCTCTGTCTCAGCTTTCAGTACACACACAGCAGCCATCCATCTCCCCTGTGGCGCCCTTTTGTTTTCCACTCCACTAAGATGTGCTTGTTGCCTTCTGTGAGGAAATGAAAGGAGTGTGACCTCCTCTGCTTTTTATCCTCTCTGTGTGAATCCCCCGGCATTCTGAAACTCAATCCACATGCGTCAAGGACCACAAGGGGGAAAAGTAGGGAAAAACTATCAAATTGCTCTAAAAGTCAGAAGTAGTGAAGTGTTGTGTGACAAAAATGAGTGTGTGTGTGTGTGTGTGTGTGTGTGTGTGAGAGAGAGTGTAAAGTGAGATTCAGAAATGGCAAGCATCTCATGTTAAAGATGTTTGTGATCAGTTTGATTGACGTCCTTTTTTAACTCTGCTTATTGAACTCAGATTGATGACTTTACTCTTCGGTGTTGTGCTTAGCCCCTCACACAGGCCTCACCTTCATGCCCTAACTCAACCTAACTCCTCCACACCGCTGAACCCCATAAGTATAAATCTTTACCATCTGCTGAAAAATGCATAGGCTATCCACCAAAAGTCACCCCCTCACACACTGAGAAACACGGCCTTTACTTACCACCAGACATTTTTGAGGTTTAATCAGAAAAAGTTTATAGAACTTTAAGGATTTCTGAGAAAATAACCAGTTTAAAACATCTAAGGGTTGTTTTTTGTGCTTGCAGTAAAGCCCTCAGCTTTGTCTGTTCATTCGGTTTTTCATGATTACAGTGAAATCTGGTATTTCTATTTGTATTGTGGTCATAGCTGTTTACCTTAACTGGATGTTTCCCCTTCTTTTTCGACATTTAAATTATATAGTTTGGCAACCAATAGCCTAAATAAGCTATTCTCATAGATGAGCAGTAAACACTGGATATTCAAATAAATGTGCACTGAAGAACGGATTTTGCTCTTAAATGCAAAGTCCAAACCTAATTTAGTCCCTTTTTTTTGGGAGGGGTGGCTGCGTGAATGCAGCTCCTTACACAGCAGGCCTACGGATTAAAGCACCCCCTCCTGTTCCCCTGGGGCCCCCCCCTAACCTGTTCCAGCCTGCTTCGGATAAATGACAGTCCATCACAACTGTTGATTATACTGTAAAAACATGACCACTCACGTTCATCACTGACCCCATGAACAAACTGTGTTTTCTGGGCTAGCATTGTGACAGTCTGCAGGGCAGTCAGGACTGTGTGTGTGTGTGTGTGTGTGTGTGTGTGTGTGTGTGTGTGTGTGTGTGTGTGTGTGTGTGTGTGTGTGTGTGTGTGTGTGTGTGTGAGAGAGAGAGAGAGTCACCTTTTTTCACCATGTGCAGAGCCCACTTAGAAATCTGAGGAAGGAGCACATGGTTATGATTTAATCAGCATCTGGATGCAATACAAGCAGGTTTACAAAGTATGAAGTGTGTGAGTGAATGTGTATTGAATGTAATCAGATTACACAAATGAAGTAACTGTAATCAACGCTGTGCATACTCTCTAATTGTACACAGTGACAAGCAACGACAATGACCACCACGCCTTTTCAAATACATAACATACCCAGGATAAAAGAATTTAACCCCCCCCCCCCAAAGAAAAAGAAGGCATTGGCATTATTTATTGTGCTATGAGCTCCCTCTAGTGTGCAGAAACTATACTCTGCTCTATTAAATATAATAGCTACTGAGAGAAAATAATAATTCATTTTACTCACGTGTAGGTTGCCTAATCCATACATTCAGGCTGGTCAGTGTAAGGGAAAATAGGAAGTTAATGGAAGCTTGAAATATGAAATACATCCAGACTTTCTGTATCAGACATGGATGCATGTGAGCTACTGCTTGTGCAGAGACGGGTTGCTCTGTGTATGCAGTGTCTCAGCATATTTTGATCCCTGACATCGGTCCAACTTCACAATTATAAGAGCATGCTGTCTGGATCAATAAGGTCGTGTTAAGCATTCAGCAGGGCGTGTTAATGCCTGATCATTTTTACTCTGCCACAGTCTGTTCACACAGCGTGCTCTCCGAAATAAAACACGGTGTGCAGCCTGCGCCATTCCCTCCACATGTCTGGATCAGACGAGGACACAGAGCTGAGAGAGCAGCGTGTGTGAAATGAGTTCAGAATTGGCAACTGTATTGTCCACACGTCATGTCAAATAGGCTACATATTCGCTCAGCGTGCATCTCCAATGTGTTTGTAAATTTGTGTTTGTTTGTTTTTTATTATTGAGTTTTAAAGGTGGGTACCGCTCATCAGCATTTTACCTGTTGGTGACAATGTCTGTCTCCTCGACACATCACAGGGAGGAGTCGTCTACTGCTTGAAAATGAATTGAACTTTAGCTTTTCATGATTCCTGCACGGTAACTTGATCAGACATCAGTAGACTATGATTCAGCCGCGCTGCTTTGTCGCCTCATAGCGGTGATGGGATGATGTGGCACCCCGAAGAAAGAAAAAGGAGAGTCATGTTTCGCTTGGCCGACCAACCACAGGTGGAGGTGTGAGAGGAGCCTCAACACACGCACGCACGCGCACGCACGCGCGCGCGCACACACACACACACACACACACACACACACACACACACACTACTGTCAAACACCCTGCTGTATATTTATACTTGGTCTACATTTTTAAAAGCACGTTAAGCCATTTGATGGTTGGCTTTGTTCACAAACACAAAGACACTTTCCCTGCTAAAATGAAGCCCTTCTCCTGTCTGTCTGAAAGTCAATATGGAAAATATTGTGTGCTTGTGTAAATATATTCCATGCCTTTATATTGTTTTTAAAAGTTTGCTCCTTGGGGATGAGGTTGAATGTATAATCATCTTACTCTGACCAATCATTCTCCTTACTCCCTTTCATACCTACTGTACATAATGTAAATGGTTATGTATATTTTCATAATTTCATAACAACCCCATCAATAGGTAGATGGAATTACAAACAAACCAAATCCATGCCTCATAGGTGGTGAAGCACTACAGTATCATAAAACTTTATGAAGACTTTCGGCATATGATATTGTTTGTGAGGAAAAAAGAGGTGAATTCTTAGGGACTGTATGGAAATTATTAGGGAGAAGGGGCGTTCTTAAAAAGGGGAGGAACAGGTTGTTTTCATTTTGCTGAAGCAAGGGTATTCTACATTTTTTGGGAGTGTGGAAAAGGGTCTTTAGTAGGGATGTACCAAACCCAGATTTTGGGGGTTCGGCCGAATATCGAATCCACTGGTTAAGATTCTGCCGAAACCGAACCGAATCCTACTCCCATCCTCAGTCCATTAACACAGTAAACACATTAATGAAGTAAACAATGTTCACAGCCTCTAAAATAGTTAAATGTGTAACCAAGGGTTTCTTATATCGTCTAGACTCAGGTTTGGCTTTAAAATAAAGACGGGCTTCCAATGCCGGAACCAAGACGGCACTGCACCCCAACACAGTCAACCATCAAAAATACAACACTTTATTCACTTCCGTTTTTCCCGTCACAATAAAAGCTCTATGTTTACTGTAACTTCCTCTTAACCTTCAACTGAGAGGTTAAACAATAAAATACCTTACAAATGTAACAACTAAGGGCCGTTACAGAGTCAACGCATCGGTACGCATACGCGTCCGCAAGGCTACGCATCGCTACGCTTCGGCCGCCATTATGCGTCGATGCGTAGCCAAATGTGTCGTCCCAGTTTTTGATACGCGACGCGCCGATGCGCACAATACTATGCGTTGTCGGTGGGGGCGACACTGCACGTATTGTACATTAAAAATATTGAATCAACATATCTGTGCAATTTCGTCAAACATAGGACTACTGAGTCACATTTTTCGGTATGTATTAACGTTGTGTATAGTCTATGCTGTGTGCCCTCCTCAAGAGGCGAGAGAGAGACCCAAATGTATCTATATATTTTTAAAACCTGCTAAACCATTTATAAGCGACCTTTTATCAATGTATTGGTCAGTGCTACCCAATCGTAGCATACTGTACTGGTGGGGAAACAAGCATCTGATAAAAAGAAATCAGCCAGCCAGCTGCTCCCTGACCATAGGTATATATCTATGCTCCCTGACAAGAGCCACTCTCCGGGAGGGTCTGGCTCTACCGACCGAACACCGTGGAGCACTCTGCTACCCCCTGTTGCGTGGGCGGTGTATTGCATTTCACGCATCGCCCGTGACGCTTGGGTCTACTTGCGTCCGCTGTTTAGACTATGAAAGGGAGCGCGTCGCTCGCGTTGCTTGTTCGCGTTGCTCGCGTTGACTCTGTAACAGCCCTTAATGTTGAATTCACACGCTCTTTTCACATCGTAGGAAAGCACATCGCTATCGTCAGATGAGTGACAATTTAGTTTGGCACATTTTCGCTAACCAGTGTATGATGAAGACATGTTGGGTGGGTGAAATTAGAAGGCTAACGTTAGCTAACGAGCAGCAGTCGCTCCGCTGTAGGCAGACTCCGAGAGAACGGCTGACAGCCCGGTTAACACAAGTTTTTAGCTGTGACTGTCCTTCCTTTGCCGTACCTGGGGTTGCGTTCTCTTAATACATCCATGGGGTTGCTGCATTTTGGCTGCTGTCGGTGGATTCCTTTATGCGCGGCTCATATTCTTTCGGATGTTTTATGCGCAGGTTTTTTGGCGGCGGTGATGTAGTGTGTAGTGTGTGATCCTTGCCGCCACAGGACAGGTCTGCATTGCGGGTTGGGCGTGTGGCTCGGCTTGGATCGCTGTCTTTTGGCTGGGGTAGAGTGGGCTGGGGGTGCTGCCGGGCGGCCCACCTTTTCTGCTCGCGAGTTCCATTTTCACTTTGTCACAGCCTAGTGCATTGAACGGTCCACCTACATTTTATCGACCAGCGTAGCGCGCGCAGTCCAAGCGTTCGGTTTGATGGAAAAAGATTCTAAAGTTTGGCTGAAACCGAACCCCGTCAAAATGCCCAATGTTCGGCCGTATCCGAACCCGAACCCTGGGTTCGGTGCATCCCTAGTCTTTAGTGATATCATTTTGTCTCTCCAGAGAGCCCGTCGTTTGTCAGCATCTTCACACAAACGCCCAGGAAAGTAAAATGTGTCAATTTGTTTTGTTGTGAAAATGCTTATTCCAATCACATATTAAGGTTTCAATTGGAAGTACACTATACATTTTGTGCACTTTTGGTCATTGATGGCAAAATAAATAAAAGGGCCTTAAAGTAGCTAAGAGGAACGTTTCTTAATTTGTGTAATTTTCCATCTGATGATAAATGACCTGTAACAGCAAACGAGACTAACAGTGAAAAGAACACTATTTTACATAGTTTTTATGAATGCCTTTGCCCAGGTCTGAATTTTCCGCAAAGTCACAAAATGATTTACGGCAGTTAGATGGTGATACAGAGCACACATTCTGAAGGGTCACAGATTTTGGTGTAACACCGGAAAAGCCTTTGTTTGAGTATCCAGCCAGGTAAAAGGTAATAGGAGATGTCTTTATATAGGTAGGTCTAATTGTATTTTTATTTTTTATTTTAGAAGTCACCTGCTGTAGTTATGGCTGATAATGGGGCAGGGCTGTCACAGAAAAGAAGAAAATTAAACAAAGAACAACTAAAAGCTAAATGGGAAAGTGACAGACGACGGGCAATAACCCGAGTCAAACTCGGTCGGGCTTTCAACAGATGGAGACAATTACGGGATTGTAAATGATTCAAAACCGACCTCGAATTGGCCCTCTTTCTTCTAGACAGGTATGCAATATGTCTATTTCAGTCATAAAATAACTTTACAATGCCAGACATGGTTGTATGTCAGTAGCCTACATTAAATTACGTCCCCCTTTTATTTAGCGCCAAGTAATTATTTCTTTTCAGTCTGTGTTTGTGTGAGCCTACTATTTTCTTTTTGTCCCCTTGTACTTGTGTAAAGCATCCTTGGTTTCCATGAAAGGCGCTATATAAATCTAAGTTATTATTATTATTATTATTATTATTACATTGGTTACTACAACAAACTCTTACTAATGCTTTGGCTCGTGACACAGTTACAGTAACATCCAATTTAGCTCACGATCCAAATTAGGCTAAGTTGCAACACTTAAAGTGCAACGATGCATTGGTAATGTATTATCTTATTGTAAATTAATGTTTTTCTTACTGAGCAAAACATACATTGAAACTATATGACCTCATTAATACAGTGGGTAATACATGCTTTCCTTCCGTGGACATTACGCATTTATTGCTGCATTGGGCACATTATAGTTGCCTTTTGTTATTTTTGTTTTCATTGACTATCCCTAGATAACGGTAGATTTGTGTATCTAGTATAGTATTTATCCACGATATTCACATAAAAAGGTTTAAACGTGGATATACAGTTTTGCAGCTATGTAAAAGAACCAGTGACACATGCTAGAAAAGATCTTTACCACAGCAGGTGTGGTAAAAACACTACCACTTTTGTCCAAGGGGGCCCCAGAATCCACAAACTGAAACTGAAACAAACTGAAGCATTGAAGCCATTTTAAAGGTGCAGTAGGTAAGACTTATAAAACTAACTTTCTGTCATATTTGCTGAAACTGACCCTATGTTCAAGTAGAACTACATGAAGCAGGTAATAAAAAAAACCCCGGCTCCTCTGGCACAACCTACAGCCTGTTAGATTTGCAAAAATCCACAGCTCCCTGTTCAGATGCACCAATCAGATTCAGGGGGTTGTCTAATGTCAGTCACTGCTCATGCACACTCATTCATTCTTCCTTGTGGGGGGAGGGGCTTAGGAGACCGTTTTGGGCTTTAGCGGAAAGGGGGGAGGGACTGAGAAGTTGTTGATGTTCAAATCTTTTGGCTAACTCCTGGATCTTTGCAATCCTACCTACAGCACCTTTAAGTGCCTTAACCTAACCAATACCTTAACCATGGCATTGTCACATCATAAAACTGGTTGTTTTCATCAGTGACTTGTAACAGGTTTGGAAGGTACAGACAAATGATGTCGTCGTACTGATGCTGTGGGGCATCACATCAGAAAATGTTTCTTGTGTCGTTCTCGAGGGAATGGACAAACAATGTGCTTTGTCCTTTCATTTGGAGGACTTGTAAAATCATTTTCATACAGTCCCTTAGTGTGGTTTTGTGATTTGCCACCAAGATTTACAGACTGTCTCTGCCCCCACCTCTCCCATAGTTACAGTAAAATTAATCTGACACCCATCGGTGCATCAGTTTAAAGGTGTTAGTGGGTGAGTAACACTGAACCTGGGCAAGGATCCTGAACAATGGTGACATGATCTCAAGTTGGGTTTTTCTGCCTCCATCTGAAGTAAATCCACTTCTCTCACAAACAATTGAGCTTACCATCCTCTCATCATCACTGTACAGTATGTACAAAGGAACAAAAATAACACCACTCCATATAGTTTTGTACAGTTACTATATTGTCAGACTGACTAAATCTATCTTTGCACAGTTATGCAACAGTTTACTAAAAAAAACTGTTCTAACCCAGATATATGACAGTTATACAATGTGGAAACCAAGATTGCTCACACAAATGCAAACATATATTTTTTCTCTCTGGTACTTCTCCTAAAATAATCTCACTACTGAGAATTGGTGCACCTTCTGTGACCCAGACACACTCAGGGTTGTAATTTATACTGAAGATCAAGGCTGACCTCCAGCAGCTGCCTGTGTGACTGTGGTCAATCGAAAGAGCGGTTATAGCAGCTTAATCCCAGATGATCTCTGCTTTTAAAAGCCACTGCAGCAAAGACAGCGAGGACTGCAGTTTAGAAATAGTGCCTGGCCGCCAATAACATCTGGAAGAAGGAACAGAAAGAGATGCATGAATGGATTCTCAGACAGTCAATGAGCTTGACCTTTGTGTACTTTCATTCATCTGTTCATTCATTGTTTTTTTAATCCTATGTATCCCACCTTTAACCTACTAGAGTGTGACATATGTGAGGTTTTGAGCAAGCAAACTTTGAAATTTGAATCATTCCTCATCTGACTGTTTTCTTTTGAAATGAAAAAGATAGCCATCCAAATAACCTGCAGTTGTTTCATGGTGATAGAGAGTGAATTCCTTTATTTTTTAATGGAAAATAGATTTTTGTTTCCAGTATTGGTTTTTAAACTGGGATTTAGCGACCATGCACATAGGCGATTAGAAGGTGGGTTTCTTTGCCTACATCATTGAGAAGATAAGTAATCCTCTCTATCAGCATCACCATTCTGTAAACCGCTTCCTCCTGTGTTTCCATTTCTGTCTTTATTTTCCTTAACGTTGATATCATTTTAGCACCCAGATGATATCCAATGGTAAGAGATTTTATTTTCCCCTCCAGTGGAAAGAGGTTCACACTGTGCTTCTTTATGCTTTGTGTGAAAATCAGGCACTGGGGGTTTGCACATTAACCCAGACCCTGACAGTATCACTCAGCACTGGCCTCAAGCCAGGGCCAGGCTTTGGGAGGATGCCACTCTCTTTTTGTTTCAGCCAACAGGAGCTGGAAGACAAAAAGACTGTTAGTTATGATGACATTGCCCCAGAAGATGAACTGATCAATACTCCATGTAGGTAAAAAAAAGAAAAGGATTCATTATTACTCAGAATCTGAAGAAAAGGTCAGAGAGCTGCAGCCTCTGCTGTATCAGATTATATGGCAGCCACAGAAGTACAGATAATTTATCCGGGCGCTCTCTTAATCTGAACAAATGTAAGCTGGTGAGGCTTCAACACAAATCCCTCTTTTAAAAGATAAAGAGAGAAAGATGCTGATTGCTTTTCCTATCCATTTTTGCTCAAAGAAGAACCTCACATCAGCACGAGTCATTGTTTGTGACTGGGTGTTGCTGCTGACATGTTAAGACTGGCTTTGTTTTATTTTGGATTCAGACTCCACAAAGGAGCAGTCAAGACTTTTTGATATTTTACAGGTGCTTCAAGTTCTTGTTTCCAGCAGTTTGATGTCTGACATCCTCGGGCCGGATGTTTCAAATCTTCCCGAATCTCTATCAAAATAGCTCTGCCTTGTTGTTTCTCGTTTCGAACTCAGAAGCCTGAGTAGATGTAGCAAGCAAGCGATTTTTATCAGTTTGTAGCACTTGATTCCAGATAACAATGTTTGCCAGCCGTGGTGGAACTGGAGGAGGTAAAGGAGGGAAATACTCAGTGGAAGACCTCTATGGCATCAGTAAGAAGCCCAAGGCGTCGTCCTCCTCAGGGAGTATTGTGGCCAAATCTGGAGCCCGGAGCAGCAAGACCCCAGACCAAAGGACCGAGTCAGAGGCCCTGGCTTCTCACATCCTAGCGGCAGCGCACAGGCTGGTGGAGCGACGCCGACTGGAGCTCTACCTGAGAGAATGTGGCCTCTCCCTGGCCGAGTGTGAGGCTGAGCGCTCTGCAATGACATACAGGTGAGGGGGAAGGAGGCAGAAACAGAGGGAAAGTATAACAAAATTATAATGTGAAACCACAAGGCAATTTGATTTTTGAGAATAAAAAGATGACCGATCATGTAAAACACCTTGGAATTAAACCTTTCTGTTGCATTCATAAATAGTGAATATTAAGAGAAATAACAACTGAATATGCACACAAATCTGCCAGACTTATAGATTTAATAGAGACTGCAGGACAAACTAAATGTTTGAGATAGACAGAGATTATCCAACCATCCTGAGCACTCAGCCATCGATGGATGATCCATTTAAATAACATTATTAATATTTTTCTTATATATTAATATTGCATGAATGTAGTTGAGCGTTTGAAGAGGACTGCAATTGAAGGCAGTGAGTGGGGACATCATTCATGTTTATATGAATATACGTTTTTTTTACCCCACCAGTGACCCAGAAAGAAATCACACGTTTCATGAGATTTCAAAGCACAGCAGCACTGAATGTGGCTGGACTGTAAAACTGTGGTTGTTCAGGATAACTAATGTGAATGCCAGATACAGTAACTTACGTGGGACTTGTACCTCAACCATTGTCTAATTCTCCTCCAAAAGACAGCATGACAGGGTCAACATCAGTGGGGCATGCGTTCAGGGTTAATGATGCTTGGTTTGACAGCAGGGGACAGGCGGTTGGTTGTTACGGTGCTTGTATCTCTCAGTTTTACCTGCTCAGTTTAGCTATTTTAGGATAAAAAGGTTGCCATGGATCCATGGCCACTGAATAATGTGCAAAATTAAACTATAAAGAGCTTAAACATAGAAGATAAACAGCAAATTGTTTTATAGATGTTGTAGATTTGTGTGTGTGTTTAATATCAGTGGCTTATTTGTATGTATTTATATAAGCCTATCTTTTTGGAAAAAGGGTTGTCGTAACACAAGGTGGCATTTTATTCGATACTGTATATCTCAAACAGACTCACACAACCATTGAGACTCCAGTACAAATGCCTCTAGGTGGCAGCGTCACTCTGGTGTGAAGACATGCAGTCAGTGCTGTGGCTCAATGACTCAAAATCAGAGAAGGAACAAAATCTGCAGCTTAAAGAGTATCATTATGAACAATCTCAGAAAACATGCCCCATTTACTCTCAGATCTACTTGCAGTGTTTTCTATCAGCACACATTTGATAACTGGTATACATACATTACATAACAGAGTATAATGCAATTGAACAGATTCTTCCATCACTGTAAATTTCCTCTTCACACTTCATGTCTGTAATGTCTGTAATGGCAGCAGTCTGTGCAGCCTCTGTGCATGTGATAGCCTGTGTGAGCTTTGGTTCATTTGTGTAATGATGCATCAGATTTGAACTCCCTCGAGACTGAAAGTCATTACTTGTAATCAACACAACAGCTAACAATCTACCTCGGCGTTCTGTCTAATTAGCCGGTTTTGCTGGAAACAACAATTTTCCACATCCGCTGATCTCCTGAGTGCAGAGCAAATTTAGGAAAGTGAGACATATACTTACATTTTTGACAAACATATTAGGAGGTGAAAGCATAATCTTGTCTTTCACTAAAACAAAGCTTAAAGGTGAGACATATTTGAACAAATTACAATTAGTTGGATGGATTCAGAATTTTGATGTATTTAAGTAAAAGCAATCCTACTAAAAGCATTTAAGAACTGTCCTTTGGCGGTCCTCTTTGTGAAAAACTTAATGCTAAGCTGAATCATTTTAAGACTAACCAACACCACAAGAAAAACAAGATGTCTGAGGGGAATACTTCAAAGTTTCAGCAAGGATAAATGCTTTCATCTTTGCTAAACTGCATGCACATTTCTTGTAGAGGCACACCAAAAACAATTCTCAGCATTCTTCATTTCAGCTTCAACTTAAGGAAGTCAAAACCAGCTGTTAGCATCTCTGCAGCCACCAGAAAAAAACGACACAGTGGGAGATGTGCTTCTTTACTCCATCTAGATTTCCCCTCTGGGCAACATTTTTGCCAGGGGCAGAAAGGGGTGGGGAGTGGCTTCTGGGGCTCCAGTCCCGAATGTTTTCTCAAAAGCCTGAATCTTTTGTAGTAGGTTTTTAAAATGCTACTATTTTACTACTCTAATAAATAAGAGAATTGACCACATTTACTTGGCATTGTTGGGGATACTTGATATGCAGTTAGAGCAGCCCAGATTAATATGAGATTCCGATTCAAATGTAGAATGATCTGTCAGCTAAACATTCATTCTGTGAACTCCAGCATAGTACAGCAAAATGGGTTTTAAGTTTAGTAATTCTGTTTATGTCAAATTTCTACCCTACTTATGTTATGCAACTTTCAAAATAGTCACATCAGACAATGTTTGCCTCTCTTTAGGTGGCATGAGTGAAAATAAGTCATCCTCAACATTTGTTGTGTTCTGGTTTCCGAATGATGAAATCAGTTGGAAAACAATTACATACAAAATAGGATGCAAGCTCTACAGGATGATTTTTTCCCTTGGCAACTATCAAAGGATTTCCCAAATGATGAACAGTTGTTTAGGCAGTCTTTTATCATTTGGCTTGAAAAATAGTGCATATAGCTGCCATAAACAGGAATAAAATCTCTCCTAGGTTTGGGCTGAGCCCCGGCTCTGAAAACTATATTCCACATGTTATTCAGTGTTATTTTTACTTACTAAAAATGGCTTAGCTAAATGGGATTAGGCCAAAAACACACACTTTTCTGTACTTCAAACAAGTGATCAATCACCTAAAACTCATCTCCCCTATATCATGACATTATAATTCTTCAACACCTATGAATGGACATATTTATTTTTTAGAAAACCTCACTCAAATAAGAGAATGAACTTTGTGAGAAAGTGCTGCAGAGGTTCAGGCCATGGCAACATGTTGTCAACCAGAAACATCATTATGTAAATAAGCTTAAGCATATTTATTAATGGTGACTTGGCAGTTTGTAGCAGAAGAGAAGAAGAGAAAAGAGCTTTGGTGCCGAGTCTGATGGCAGAGTTGTATAGAATTTAAAGTCAGTCCTTTTTGTATAATGCATCTCCGTAGAAAGATGGTCATCAATCTAACTTCCTGAGACTGCAATTCAATACAGCCTTTTTATTTGAAGGACTTGACAATGGAGCAGCTGGTGTTCTATGCACTGTAAACCCAGATTTAGCTGTAATTAAACTTTTTATGCTAACCTCAAAATAGCTATTTTTAAAACAACATTAAAGTTGCCCTGCCATACAAAACCGTTTTTACTTGCATTTTTTGAAATATGTTAGGTCCATGTGTGTTTGTGTTATGTGGTTAATGTGAAAATGAACTGCTACCTCCTTTGTCAGCTCTAGCCACTGAAAAGAAATAAGCAGAGAAATCAGGCCAATTACAAAAGCTGGTCAGCCTGTAATCATATTGCCTGAGCTCATTACTATTCATTAGCTCGCCCAGTTGGGTTGGGTAAAGGATTCTGACAGCCAGGCTCTCATTGGCTAGCTGTTAGCCAATCAGATTCATACAGCTTAGCTTGTTGAATATTAATGAGAACTGGCAGAAATCGAGCTGAGTCTTCCTGTAGGCTTTCTATACCAAACTAGAATGGCTTGAAACAAAGTAACCAAAGCATTTTTCCACAAAAAATGTTACAGAGTCCATGGTAGAACTTCAGACATTAACACAAAGTAATGAAATACGTGTGGCAGGGCACCTTTAAACTTTACCCTAAACAACAAGAGCTACGGTGAGTTGTTCAAAACCTCTCTTTTTAGTAAACTCTGGGAACACAAACAATGTTTTAGTAAAAATCAACTAATTGGGGATAACAGTGTGGTGGAGTGAAGCTCCCAAGTGTTGGTGAGCCATCATCATTTCTAAACTGTGGAGCAGGATGTGTCATTGCATTAAAGGGATGATGATGATGATGATGATGATGATGATGATGATGATGATGATGATGATGATGATGATGATGATGATGATGATGGACATTGTTTGGAGTGAAAGTTAAGCCTATGGGTAGATGAAGATTTAGTCAAAGTCATTATGTTAATGTATATTCACTTAATGTGATATTGTTAGTGGTCTGGAACTCAGAATAAAGTGATTCTTGGAAAGTGTGTGGCTGCAATATCCACATACCTGTGTAGGCGCTCACTGTGCTTTAACAGCACAGGAGATCATTAAACTAACTTCTCTTCTAAAATGTCACAGTGGGTGGCATTCACATTCTCTTTCTGCCTATACAGCTGGATCCTTCCCCGTCCCAACATGTAGGCTACTGAATAGCTCTTTAAAAAGAGCTGATTGCCAGCTCCAAGTTACAGTCTGTTGGCAGCTGACTGCTCTGTGATCATTCTGGGACTGAAGATTGCTCTAAAGCAAGATTTCATTAGACACGACTCCTGAGAACAAATTAACAGAAATGATGAATGTTTGTATGAGTGCGTGTTGGCATTTTATTTGCACTATTTTGCAGCTCGTCCCGCTGTGTGAGGCAGAGGGAGCAAACACTGAGCACTGACTGAAACGTCCTGGGTCGACAGTCTTCTCTAAGGATATGGCAGCATAGTTTAGATTGTAAACACAGCCTTGAAGGATCTATTATCATTGTCTGGCAACCAAATGACACATCAGTTTTATTGTAAGATGATGTGATGTGATGCATTACAATATGATAGGCCTATGCCACACTATGCCATGTTATGA
Source organism: Perca fluviatilis (assembly GCF_010015445.1). Classification (NCBI taxonomy): domain Eukaryota; kingdom Metazoa; phylum Chordata; class Actinopteri; order Perciformes; family Percidae; genus Perca; species Perca fluviatilis. Next base: position 22,399,893 of record NC_053127.1, read on the forward strand.
TGTGATATGAGGTGACTTCGAAGACATGTATCAGCTCTTTGTTGAGAGATGATGATGATGGTGGTACAGTGGTGCAGTATGATTTGGTGTGGTATATTATACCACCATATTTGCCATATAGAAACATGGGTGTGGTAGAAAGAGAGATCCTGCATATGGAAAAGAACAGAGGCATGTGTGGAAAATGATACTCTAGAGATATATTCAAAACATTAAAAAAAAACATTTGGGGTACATAAGGATAATGATTGTTTTTGCTTATTTCAAAACACTATAGCCTAGCTGTGTATAAGCTCCACTGACATAATGTGATGAAATGTGTGTACACCAGTGTGATGACAAATGTAGAGATCACACCCGAGAGAGAGAGAGAGAGAGAGAGAGAGAGAGAGAGAGAGAGAGAGAGAGAGAGAGCATCTTTAAAAACCCCACATTGCTTGTGAGTCGTGAACATTTTGGAGCCTCTGGAAAAAGGAAAGAAAAAAAAAAGTCTGAATTAATTCAGAAAACAAAATAAAGCTAAACGAAGCGGCACCGAGCGTTTGAAATTTCTAATTTTTGGGCCAGTATACCGGCGTTTTTTTCAAATCCGTGTACCGTGAGATTTTGTCGATTAACGGGAGACCTGCACAGCTGCTGCCGGTATGTGAGCGACTTCACACACTGAAGGTAATACAAAAAAAAAACCCGGCTCCCGGTGTTTGTTCTTGAATTTGCTTGTTTCCCCTCTCTCTCTCTCTCTTTCTCTTGCATCAATCTGATGCTGCGTGAGGCTGCTGGGCGATGATGCATCGGTGGGGCTTGACTGGGTGAATTCGCATCATATCAAGTTTATATGATATCGGACTGTTCGCCACGGCAATGTAAATTCGAGCAGTTAAGCCAGTTTTTTTTTTTTTTTTGCTGACCCACCTTGCGACAAAAAATATAGCTATGCCTTATTTCGACGCGAGGTGCGAGGATGCCTATAGCTGTGGTTGTGTCATTGCTGCGGCACACTCCGGAGCTCCTTTGCCCACGAAAGACACAACCAACCTCAGCTGAAGAGAAGACAGCGAGCTATCAAGTGCTTTACCACCCAACATAAGCCATACGAGCCCGTGCATGTAGCCTATGTGGGAGAAGGCCGAGCTGCTGACACACTCGAGGGCTCCTATTGCACTGAGGTTCCCAAGAACTGCCACATCCCCAAATCCGTTTGAGGACTGCTGTGAGCTTACACGCTTCCTGATGATTTTTGGAGGGCAGCCCTGATGCATCTTGTGAGTGTGAAAACTCAAAGAGCCCTTTTGCCCAGGTTTGCATCAACAGACAGGAGACAGAGCAGACGGTAACTCTGTGTGTGTCATGTTAGAGGCTGGACTCTTGCCTGCTCCCTCCAACTGTCAGCCAAAAGCTCTGACCTGCCCTGTCTGAGCCCTTTTTGTATATGAGCGTCACTGCTTCGCCACAACAGCACAACGGGATAACAGTGTCCAGCAGCACCAACAGTTTGCAGACATTATTGGTTGTGTTTCCCCCACCCCTGCCCTCCATCAAAATAAGAGCCCCCAGAAACCAGGGTCAGGATGCAGGTGTCTTTCGCCTGCACTGAGCACAACCTCAAGAGTCGCAGTGAGGACCGTCTCTGTGGCCTTCGCACCGCTCCACCTCCTGGAGGAAGCAGTGGAGGAGGAGGGGGCGGTGATCGAGGAGGAGGTGGTGGTGGTAGTGGAGGAGGAGGTGGTAGTGGACAAGGGAGCAATGGCAACTACATGTCTCAAGGAAAGACCAGGGAGGGGTCCGGGTCCCGTCCGACTCCTCAGGGCCATGCCCACATGAAGGAGGCCATCGGGCGCCACAGCAGTATGAAGTACAGGTGAGCATGGAGATGAGGAGCTTCAGGGGTGGAGGGTTAATCCACATCAGAGGGATCTGACTGGTTTTCATTTCACTTTGATTATCACGGCCTTTTGACCTCCAGATTATCACAGAGGTACTAGATTATCATAATGAGCATCAGTGGCAAATCCTCCGCCAGGTGACGAGGTGGGCAGCTGATCTGATCGGCCCTCCTCTCATCGTGAAGCTCTGCAAGCCGGGCTTTCTATTTCTATTTCTGTCCATCTCTTTGTTGAGATGCGAGGTGAATTTAAGGTTAGCATGAATTGTCACCAACATGCATCCTGTAACATAAAGTGCAGGCTGCCTACATATCCATTAGCGGGGTAAAGCACCTGAGTGAGTGCACCTACAGCAGATATTTTACTGACATTGTAAAAAAATGACATTAACGCTGAAACACGCTTGCACTGATGGATGTAAAAATGCTTACATAATCCATACCAAACAGCCATACTGTTATCACAGTATAACAGACAGTATGCATAGGAGCATCTGCTATAGGCTTAGGTGTTTTATGCAGATTTCACCCCTTCTTCCTTCACCACAGGTTAATAAAAGCCTGCCTCCCATAACAGCTTTCCAAAAGCACCCCAGGACCTCCAGCTTTTCTTGGAGGTTTTAAAAGCATTTAATTTTCATAAAAATAATGGTGCAGCAGAGGATCTTATGCACACAAAACCATTGTTGCAAACACCGCTTAACGTTTTTATTCATTTCTTACTGTAGCTATGTTACTTTTGTTACATTATACACTTATTGACTTTTCTTACTCTTATTTTACCTTGAATTTGACTGTGAACAAATACAACTAAATAATTTCCCTGAGGGGATTGGATCAATAAAGTATTCTGATTCTGATTCAGGTCTGAGTCATAATGTAGGGGGGAACCAGACCAGATAATGTCGCAGGAAAAGAATGTCATTTGAGTCATTTTTTTCTCTTTTAGTTTTTCTCTTATTCAGTTCACCTTGATGGATTATAGCTTCAGCTAGACAAGGGTAGCTGCTCATGCAGCCTTCACTCACTCAGGGGTCCTCAGAGCAGTGGACAATAATGTACATTTGTATAAATATGCATATAAAACACACACAGCATGCACCAGAATCTATAAGACTATAAACTCATGCCGTATGCTTCCTTCATTTAGACTGTAAAATTCAATACCTAGGAGGATGATTTTAATGACCTGTTTTCCTGGTAATCAGGTTGATTGAATTGCTGCCATTCTCTCCAGTCAATTTAGTTTTCATTTAATAGGATGTTTAAAAAGGGAATGAGACACAAGATGAAACCTGGATATCTCCACTACTGTTTTATATTCCTTGAAAATTGCATACATACATACATACATACTGATACTGATTGGGTGGTAGCTCTGCTGTCTCTGGAAAAGTGTCACTAATAGGGAATGCAGCAGCACAATAATCTATACAGCATATGGCCAGCTCCAGTTGCCAGTGGCAACACCCCAGGCATTGCCTTTAGTTTTTGTCTGTCTTATTTCCTAATCAGTCAGCACTGCTGTTGCTTATCAGTCCCTTCTGCAACTGAGGCCTTTCAAAGACTCACCAACCGGCCACAGAGTGTGTTTGCAGCACAGTGGTCGCACATTCTCCATTTTATACTGCTGTCACAACTCCACTGAGGTCAGGAAGGAACAGGAATCTACATAAAATATGCTGCAGGAATGAGTCTGTGTATCTGTGCAGAGAGTAAACGTTGGAGATTTCTTGACATGATGTGTATTGAGGCTATGTCAGTGCCACAATAGAGCAGAAAAGAAGAGTTCTGAGTAAATTTGATCTCCAGATGGCACCTATCGTTGCCACTAGTTGCCCTGTTTGACTGCATGTTTTCTAATCTAATCCCCCCCCGCTATCTCATTAACCTGAGTATTCATCACTTACTGGCTGGATGGAGACGATGGCACCTGCTGCCAGTTATCACTCCCATTCTTATTCTTATTCTTTATTTTATAAAGGACAACCCACATTAATTAACATTTCTGTAAATGTGCCAGTGTTAGCCACCTGGCTAATTTTCAACTGTAGTCCTTTGGCCACATGAGCCCCTGCTGTCACCCCCTGCCCCAACTCTTTCTCTTTGAATTTCTCTTTATCTCCTTTCTTTGATCCAAGTTTCTCAATTTCTGACAAATTTTCTTTGAAATACTAACAGTGCACTGCAGCTTTCTGTGTGTTAAGGTCAAAACGTGTGTGCGCACATACTTTATAAGATAAGGAAAAAGGTGATGACAATATTTAAAGTGACTATATGTAACTTTTAAATGTTTCTGAAACAGTGTCATTTTTCATCTGATGATCATAAATGACCTGTAACAGCAAACGAGACTAACAATAAATGGAACACTATTTTTATATAGTTCTTATTAATGCCTTTGCCTGGGTCCGATTTTTCCCACAGGCAGACCGGCTCTACAGTCACACATTCTGATGGGTCACAGATTTCGCCGTTACCATGGAAAAGCCTGTGTTTAAATATCCAGCCAGTTTCCAGAAGCTGATAGGCTTAATTAGCTTTGTATCAACAAATGTGGCAATGGCTTGAATGTAACGGACGTTCATTAATATAAAATAGTTTTGCACTATAGCTTTAAACATTATTTTTCAATCTTTTACATACAGTAATATCTTCAAATAATTGTGTGATTATAATAACTGTAAAACCTTTGCATCAACCAAGAAAAGCCGAAAGGTACATTACTGTAATCAAAACTATCTGTTCATATCAGCTCATTTCAAATTCTTAAATTTTCAATTTTCTTTTTAAAATGAATTCCTCAAACCTAGATAGTTATACCCAGCAGAAAACAGCAGTCATGGAGTATTTTTTGCCAGGGGACCTGTGGGGGTTAGGTGAGTCTAGAAGACTGTCACTTAGCAAATTGTCCGTTTCTATGGGAACCAGGCCTTCTCTTTTCACCAACAGCAACCTGGTATGCAGGTCAGGTACATTTCGAGGATAGATATATCTGCCATTTTTGAACATTTATCATGGATTTTTGCAATGTAATGGCGGCAGGGCACATTGTGTCAGTTGCAGGCAGCTGGATACAGTTATCTTAATGCATGAGTGAGAAGAGGAACATGTAAGTAGGGTAGCCGTATTAAACCATTCAATACAAATGTTAAAGAGACAAAAGAATTTAAAGATTTTGGTTGTAGGTTCTATAAAACAACTTTAATGACAAAAAGAGAGATAAGGAGAAGTTCAGGGATGGTGACACGTTAATGTGCTGTTCTTAAATCCATCATCCGTCATCTCGGGGAGTCCAACTGAACGTTTGGCAACATCAAAGGAATACTTCAACGTTAGGAAAGACATTTGGCTTTCTTGCAGTAAGTGAGTCATGTAACTCTGATGTTGAACTATTCCTTTAACAGTTCAATGGCCTTAGGTTGACCAGTAGGTCTCTTGTAGCCTGGCCATAGAAGTCCCTTTAGATTAAGAACAAAACCACCATTATTGTAAGTGAGCTAAGCTAACAAACACAAGTAAAAAAAGGTAAATATCAGTTTCAGATAAGATAAGATGTGATGCACTGTTATTGATCCACAGTGGAGAAATTCGGTGGATGCAGCAGTACAATAGAATCAACATAAATAAATAAAGATAAGTATAGAAAGTAACAGAAATAAACAATAAGAGGTACAAAACTAAAAGAGAAAGAATGAAATGGAAACTAGTATAAAATGACATGATAAAGTGACAATGGTGTAAATAATAGCAGCAGAGTCAACAGGTCTATTTAAACAGTGTACATAGACTGACATGGATGTAATGGAACTCAAGCGTTTGTCTGTAATAATATAATATAATATAGTACAATAGTCAATGTAACATAGCCCCCCCCCCCCCGGACCTGATTGGTGCATCTGAACAGGGAGCTGTGGATTTTTGCAAATTGCACTACAGGCTGTAGGTGGTGCCAGAGGAGCCAGATTTTTTTTTAACTGACCTGCTTCATATAGTTCTACTCGATCATAGGGTCAGTTTCAGCAAATATGACAGAAAGTTAGTTTTATAAGTCTTACCTACTGCACCTTTAAACCTAATAACAAATAGAAATGTCCAGTGAAAGGTGCTATACCACAAAACAAAATACCAATGATAATTATACCTAACATTGAGTTGCATGTTTAGCTGGAGAACAAGGCTTATGTTTTTGAATTTGTATCAGGGTTTGGAGTGTCCTGACATTCAACCATGCAGAGAGGCGCTGTTCTCTAACAGAGTACACTTGAACAGCGAGTTTTGAAAGCCTGAACTCTCAGCAGCTGATGAAGTAATGATTAAATAAAGTACTGATGAACAACCCTGTCAAGTTGTACAGATAGATTGTGGTCATTTAGCGCTATGAGGCAGTGATCCAGCCCCAGTGTTACCCTTTTATACACGCTGAGGGCATGTTGACTTCACAGCTTCAGTTTGTTAATTTGATCCCAGACTATTTACTTAAATGTGGTTTTAGAGTTGCCTCATCCATAAAACTCTGAAAAGCTGTGGACAAATTAGCAAGCAGACTATTCACACTTTTATAAAACCCTACGGATGCCATTATAAATACCAAACAGTGATAAAATATGGACTTCACAGAGTGGAGTCATGATGAAAACTAATTAAGTGATAATTAAATGCTTTGGCCTCTTATTGTTATCATGATTAATAATCATTGAAAACAAATGGTTTGTGTAGCAGAACAAGACTGTGTGCTGCAACAACCTTGACCTTCAACTCTCGCTGGGCTTTTGAGTTTCCTGTTGACTGAACAGATTAGTGACATCACTTCGAGGTCCAGCAAAAGTTTTAGGCAAAGTCACATTAAGTCTTCACTTGCTTGATTTCAGCCTGGCTCCTAACCAAAATATATCCAAACTATGATCTGTTTTTTCGCTGCTAAACTGCAAAAATCTGGCTTCTTATTTCATCTGCCACATATGTATTAACAGGTTGCTGAATGTTATAATTATAAATCACTAGTGCAGTGCCTGTTCAAAACTTGGCTGTTAGAAACGGGCCCATTGCTTGGCCTCCAGTGTCCCTGCTTGCAGTTTTCTCGAGAAACGCTCGTGCAAACACTACACACAATCGCTGAGGCTTGAAATATTTCAGTTTGCTACAATGTAACATCTCCGGTCTTTCTTCATCGGTTCTTGAATTTACTATAGCGAGCGACGAAGAGCGAGCTGTACCTAGCACGCCTTTCGGCAGTGTAACAGTCAATAGGGGTCCCCTTTCAATACACGCACTACTAATAGATATGTCCTGTAGATCTCAAGAGATCACACTCGACACTGCACTTCCTTGGGGCCGCAGCAACACACCAAGTGTGAAGTCGATCAGATGAGCTGTTGTCGAGAAAAGTGAAGGACAGACAGAAAGACAGACAGACTGACAGACAGAGACTCCCTCCATTTTAGTTAGGTAGAATTGTGCAATACTTAAGTTTAGACCATTATTTTTACAGTTTCAGGTTGGAGACCTTAGGGAGGGATTTAACAACTTACATAAAGCAGATAAGTTAGTTTTTTCAAAATGTGAAGCGACTGCTGGGTCAGTGTTGTTTGATGAGGCTTACATTTGTCAATATTTGCCTGTGGATGGAAGCGACAATCAGCAGGCTTGTTCTAAACAGCGAGTGACGTAATCAGCGCTGGAATATCCGCGTCACGTCCTCTGAAAAGGCTGCTTAGTCAAAGTCAAAGTCTGATATTGTCTTACAGCACAGACAACGTCATCATTGCATGTCATTACGTAAGAGCAGGAACACCTAATGAAAAAAAGAGTCTCCAAAGGTCATGGAGAAGTCACATCAAAGTATTTAAATATATGACCTTAATTTAAAATCTTTACATTTTTATTTATCTTAAAGTTATAAAAGCTCTTTGGACTCTTAGTTGCTTTCATACTTATGTTTGCTGAGGGACAGCATGTTACATAAAAACATATATGCCACTGCATTTAATCGTTTTAAATTCATTGAGCTGTCATGTCTATATTTATGAGGCAGCAGACCGGGAAACTGACACATCATCGTCACTCTCACAACAGACATAAAGAAGGTCGGCAGGCAACCAGGTGCAGTGGCCTTTTCAAACACTGGATGTCATTACGAATAAACTCCCTTTAAATACATTTTGACAACTTACTGTAAATTCAAACTATCTAGAAATGTTTGTATTGTTTCACCTTCAAGTCTCTTATACACCCAGTTGCCCTTCAAAACAATGGGAGGAGTGCTACATACATCCTTATGTGCAGCAGCCCCAAATCTTTAATAAAGAAAAACACAATTCACACAAATATAATCATATAATATCAGCTGGTGTAATCTCTCAGCTGTGCCACTTCATTATGTGCAATTTCAGTTAATAGGAGAGTCACGACCACTAATAGTGTTAGCAATTTATGTGCAACATTAGTGGAGAGCAGCAGTTGCAGCTGTGTGTGTGTGTGTGTGTGTGTTGTGTGTGTGTGTGTGTGTGTGTGTGTGTGTGTGTGTGTGTGTGTGTGTGCGTGTGTGTGTGTGTGTCTCTCTGTGCTTCTTTTTTACATTTCCTCTGCTCACAGCATGTGTATTATATAATTAGGACAGACCTACTTTCCTAACTGTTTTAATATAACTCAATTAAAACATTACATTACATGAAAAGTCAGTTGTTTAGTCATTAATAATAGCTGAAGCAAGAATAAGAGCGCTGTCAGAGTTACCCTGGGTTCTTGTCCCTCAGAGTTAAAGGAACACGCCGACTTATTGGGAATTTAGCTTATTCACCGTAACCCCCAGAGTAAGACAAGTCCATACATACCCTTCTCATCTCCGTGCGTGCTGTAACGCTATCTGACGGCTCCAGCGGCATCAGCCCATCACAGAACAGGCAGGTGAATGGTTCCAGTAATCCTACTGCTCCAAATAAGTGACAAAATAACGCCAACATGTTCCTATTTACATGTTGTGATTTGCATGTGAGTGTACAAAAACAACGTAACATGAGACAGCCACCATCTTCTAACCGTAAACAAACCGGGAACTATATTCTCAGGCGGAAGAATATAGTACTTGGGCGGAGTGATATGCTCGCAGCAAGCCTGTCTGAGAATATAGTTCCCGGTTTGTTTACGGTTAGAAGATGGCGCCTAATGCTTACGTTTTTTGTACAACGCTATAAATCCCACAACATAATACAGGCTATATTAGCGTTAACTGTCCCTATCTCATTATTATTAGGGAGCAGTAGGGAGGTTGGAACCAGTTACCTGCAGGATCTGTGCTGGGCTAAGCTAAGCGCGGAGCCGATCAGAATATGCTGATAATGAGAAAAACGTATCGACTTGTCTAACTCTGGGGGTTACGGTGAATAAGCTAAATTCCCAATAAGTCGGCGTGTTCCTTTAAAGAGTTGGTTCACACAATATAAATTGTCTCAATTATATCTAGAGTAAAAAGAACACTGATCATAGAAAAAAAGATGTTGAAATTATTGAGCCTTGGGTGAGAAAATATGTTCTTTGTAATTTGAGTGAACAGACCCTTTAAAAGCCTGAAACGGTTTATAAAGCATTATTAAAAGAGAACAGACAGTCCACAATCTTCCCAAAGTTTGTGCTCAGAAAATGCACATATAAGCACACACGCACGCACACACGCACAAACACACACACACACATCCACACGCACGCACTGACGTGAGTGTTATTAATATCTAGGTGTGCTTCCCTCTTGAGAAGAGCCTGCTCAGCAAGTGTGTGGCATTTTATGACAACTGCAGGAAAAAAAACTCTATCATTTGCACCTAAACCATCTGTATAGTGTCTTCCTCCCGTCTCGGCTGAAAACTACTGTAAATGTCAGCACAGGTTAAAATGCTGACTACACCATGAGGGAGCACCTGTGTGGCTGCTTTCTTTCCATTAATAATGTATGGAACAACCAAGTCCCTATAATCACCTTGCTTGGACTTCATGATTTATTTCAAGGAAAAAATAAACAAGTAAGCACGGGAAGCCTATAAAGGCTACAGAGAAGCATCTGTGTTTCTCTTTGTCCCGCTCGAGTGCATTCATGCATGAGTGATCGTATGTAGATCTGTGCCTGTGTTGAAGTGTAATTCCCATCAAGCGTGAACATTAACGTAAAAGCATCGACTGGCCACGCTGACGCCAGCACAGTATAGATTTCGTCAGTTTTTTTTGCTTTAACTCATGCCAAATACATTTCGAATTAAATATAGGCCGAATGACTGTGTACATGCATTTGTGTGTGTGTGTGTGTGTGTGTGTGTGTGTGTGTGTGTGTGTGTGTGTGTGTGTGTGTGTGTGTGTGTGTGTGTGTGTGTGCGTGTGCGTGTGTGTGTGTGTGTGTGAAAGAGAGAGTGGGAGATATTGTCATGAGGGAGATAGTGAGAGGAAAGAGAGAGCATGTGTCTCTCCAGACTCACTGATAGTAATTTAGCAGACTGCAGCACTGCAGAGAGCTGTGGAGTTGAGAGCAGGGAGGAGGCAGCCAGTTGTCACACAGGAAGAGAAACAATGACATCCTCCATTGCCCAGAAACAAGAAAAATTGTGTTTTATGTGGCACAGCAATCATGAAATTCACCCACTAATGCAAACTGGTTTCACTTTTGCTCATACAAACCCGTTAGTCTGTCAGCTTTGTGCACTTATTTCTTTTAAAATAAGCAGTTTGAATATAAAGTCCCAGACACACCGACCAGACGGCCGACCCTCGGCAGAAAAGGCAGTTGGACAATCAGTCAAAAAAGTGGTCGAGAGACGTAATATGTCTTCATAACAGCAGGTGGCGCTAATCTGTATTGTTGCCCAAAAATGAAAAGCGGCAGCTTATTGGACAAATGCGTCACGTGGGTCTGGTTTCTCCGGAAATTCAAAGACAGACTGTCATGGCGGCTTGTTCAGAATACGATCTCGTATTGTACTAAAATAGTTCACCGAAACATGTTTCTGAAAACATTTTAAGCAAGAAATAGGCCATGAGGTTGCTGAATCTGTCTTCATTTCAGATTGACAATGACCTTTGAAAAGATTTTCATCAGTTTTTGAGAGACTCTAGTCACGTTCATTCCGCTCCACGTTTCCGGCTTAGCACTCTACCAAACAGATGGGTCATTTGAGTCTGACTGCCGGCAGTGCCCACCCCGCCGATTACACATGTCAAATCGGCCAAAATGAAGGCCAACAGCCCCTCGGACGGACGACGGCAAGGAACACAGAACAGACTCGAGTCACTGACCTCGCCAGACTGTCCAACGGACGATTATCGGCTTGGTGTGTCTCGGGTTTAAGATTATTAAAAGCATTTATTTGTGTAATACCTGTGGATGCTACCGGATGCTTGACAGTCTCACAATGCTGATTCATGTTTAGTTGCAGTTCGAGTTGTCACACATTAAATGTGAAATTTAACACATAGCATTCTGTTTTTCATTATGGTACTAAGCTTGTGTGACTAAGGTGGTAAGCAGTTGGATCCAGGCTTTATTAATGTAATGAATTCTGCCGAAACGTCTTTCTACACAACATGGGCTTAAATCGGACCAATAAGAAGAATTTATAATGGCATTGGTATCAATAAAATCTTAATAATTCCCATCTCTAAATACTGCAATTTTTTGATAAATTCCAAGCCTTTTGTTTTGTTTTGAAGCTGAGGGAAGCTGTTTTAAAGAGCAGGGAATATTTTTGGGTTGCTGTTATTGGTCCAACCTTGTCAAATGTTAGACAATATTTTTCCTTGAACTTCCCCTGACTGAAGTAGAGGCAAAAAGGCACAATGTGATGGATGTCACAAACAAATACCAGTAAAGAGTACAAAACAAATGGAAAAAAAATATTTAAATATTTGATTTGGGAAAAGTCTCTGAAGTGTGTTTCTCCCATGTGCCTCATTTATATTTACTCCCAGTGTTCAAAGTGTGACTGTCAGTGTGTGAGAACAGGCAGAGCTGCATGTCATTGGTTGACAAACGGTGAACGAGAGCCAGATTACCATACAAGGAATCATCAACATCAAACCCCGCTAACAGCTTGTGCCTGTATATATCATTCCCGACCTTCCACCTGTGTGCTATTTTGACAGAGTTTAAAGTAATGACACAAACAATATGCGTTTCACACCCACACGCAGCGCACACATGAACACAGACACCCCCAACACGCACACAGTGGGACACAAATGCTTACATATGCAAGAATCTAAAAATAGCTTAAGGTCAGGCATTAAAAATAGACCACAGAAAATAAAAGCAGGACTCGTTCGACTGAGTCTAAATGCTCTGACAGTCTGTCTTTCTGCATTTGGTTATTTGTGGCGGATGCAGGCAGGCAGATAGGGGAGGAGGCGCTGGAGATGAAAAGACGGCGAGCAGTGAGTTGCACTGCAGTTCTGCTGCCTCTCCAGCTGGCTCCATGGCTAATTAGAATGGGGGAGAGCACGCATGGAGGAGGAGAGCAAGCATGAAGCCCACATCATTTTTAGCTGCACATGCTGCTGTGGTCAGAAATGCAGCACTTTGCTTCTTCTTTCTCGCCCTTCAAAATTCAGCTGTCTGGATAATCAGATGTGGCATGTTGGGTAATGGACTCCTCTTCCAGCTTATGGAACATTTTGGACATTATTGTACGAGAGAAGCTTTACCCTATCTGAGCTGAGCTCTGTTCCCTCCAGCTGTTTCACTGACCTAGTGTAATACACTGAACTGTTAACATACGAAGGATAAAAGGCCAATTGTTCAGAGATAATTAGACACAGGCAGTAATTTAACCACAGGCAAGAAAGACTTTCACTCAGCGGCAGTGGTGAAGGAAGTATTCACATCCAGGAACACAGAGGAAATAAGTACTGCATGTTAACATGCAGTGGTGTTATCTGTGTTATACTTCAGTTTTTTTTTTGCAAAACACATGGTTTGTGTTATATCCCATTTGGTTTATTGTAATTCATTTTATTTATTTATTTATTTATTTGTCTTTGTTGTGTGTTCATGGTCCATATAAGATTGGAACTTGTTTGTTTGTTTTGTTTTTAGTATTTTTAGTTTTATGTGTACTTGTACAAGTATCATATTTTAAAAAGTGATCATATGTTTTGTCCATAAAATCTTAATTTGCAAAGTAACTAGTAACCACAGGTGTCATGTAAATGTAGTGGAGTAAAAGTATAAAATAGCATAAAAGGTAAAGTACAAGTCCCTCAGAACTACACTTGGGTTCAGCACTTGTCACTCACAAACATCAATGTACTGTAAGATGGGATCTCATCTGTGATTGTTTGTGCAATTGTATCCTAAATACCCACACAGCATACCATCTTTTTTCCACATTTCATCTATGAGCTTCACAGACTGTTCTTTTCTTTCTTTCTTCGCAGGAACCTGGGGAAGTCAGGCCTACGTGTTTCCTGCCTCGGGTTAGGTGAGTTGGTTTGAAGGCAGGGAAATATATTCATCTGTTTTAACTTTTGAAACAAAACAAATGTCTCTGTCTCTCCTCTCATTCAGGCACCTGGGTAACATTTGGATCACAGATCTCTGATGAGGTGAGAGCTCTGTTGTCTCTCTGTTTGTATGAGAAGTTGATTCCCGAGCACCTTCACTTATATTGCTTTAGTGGAAAACACTGCGAGCGCAAATCTCTGTTTTCAATTATAAAAATGTTTGAAAATCCCCCAGACCTGATACCTAGAAACTAAAGTAGCTTTGTGAGATATTAGATATTAACTCTACTGCATTGTTCTCCCTGCATCGTGCCCTTCACGGACAACCTCTGTGTAATTGGAATTTTTCCACTTCTCCCTCTCTCAGTTTTAATGTTTGTGTTCCCCCCCCAGATGGCTGAGAACCTGATGACCATAGCGTATGAGAGCGGCGTGAACCTGTTTGACACGGCAGAGGTGTACGCCTCTGGAAGGTCAGGCGCCACTTCTTCCTCTGAGCATTGGTTCAAACTTTAGCTTCTGTTTTTCTTCTTGTAGAATGGTTTTTCATCAGTAGGTGTTCTCTGATGCAACGTCTCTCATGATCGTTCATGTTTCTTTAGCGTATGACATGTCTGCAGATTCCCTGTATGATTCAACATTGTTGTGTAGTGATCTGAATTTAGCATCAACTTATCACAGTAATTTATGTGTTTCTTCACAGAGCGGAGATCACTTTAGGGAACATTGTCAAGAAGAAGGGATGGAGGTGATATTACTCATTTTTCCAAACTGACTCACATGCATGTGGAATGTTTTTTCTATTAGATTATGAAAATATGTTTTGAAACCCTAACAATTCCTCATAATCTCCTTGTTTTTCTTAAATTCACTGCTTGTCCACATGTTTTTGTTACTCTTGGAACAGGCACACCATTAAATTATCTCAAGGGAAATTCATAATTTTTAGTCAAATGAGGAGCTTTAGCCACAGAAAGACTATAAAAGGATTAAAACACCATGTGAAAATTAACACTGGCTGCTAAACCTACTGTATGTTGAAAATCCTTGATATATTAATAATCTGAAGGAAAATATACAAATAAATAAACACCAAACTTTGAAATAATAATGTGTAATCTGACACCACCACTTCTTATATCAGATTTTTTTTTTATAGATATCTAAAGAAATACAATACTGGTCCACGTTTTTGTAATGGTCCCATGATTACAGGCACACAAGAAGAAAACTATGGCTGTTATACTTAAAAACTGTACACATAATTTCTGATTAAAATTCTTATTTTTCCATTAAAAATGGGAAAATAATGCTCCTAACCCTCTTGTGTCCTTGCCAGGCGTTCAAGTTTTGTCATCACAACAAAGATTTATTGGGGAGGCCAGTAAGTATAACACTAAAAGACTATTTCCTTTAAAAAAAAAAAAAGAAAATTCCTTGTTGTTATTTATCCTTTCAATAGATCATCAATAATGTGTGTTTTCATCACTCCACAGAGCAGAGACAGAGCGAGGACTCTCCAGAAAGCACATTATTGAAGGTAGAGTAAAATATATATTTTTTACAGTGAAGTACCTGAACTTAATTTATAAAGAATCATTACGTAATACAAGCAGGTTCAGGATTAGATTATTATATTAATTTCTATGTATGTTGAACATATGTTAAGAGGTTAATTAAAGTTCAAAACGGTTTAAATGGATTGTATGGTCATTTTATTGTATATAAAACGTTTCCCAGAGTGCATTCTACCCAGACCCTGTGTTGTGATGAATCATTTAATGACCCTTTAATCTTTGAGTGTGCATTGTTTTTCTCACTCAGCTAAAGCCTATGTCACGTGTCACAGTGAATACATCAAACCCTAACCCTTTGCAGCAGTTGATGGTTGCAAGGATGCTAGTGGACTGTTTGCTAATAGGACATGATGTGTGATTGGTGGATTGTCATCAGATGTACAGTAGCTAACTCAAGTCTGTCTTGTATCTGGGACAAAGGAAGACAAAAGTATAAGATGAGGGAATTTAAAAATGAAGTTTTAGTGCAAATAACATCTCAGAATCATTAGGATTGTCCAAATCAGTTCCCCCTCCCCAAAATAATCCTAAAGAAAGCTAAGAGGCTATTGGCCTTGTATAAGGACATCTTCTTTGTATGTTTTGTAAGTAGTGTGGCCTTGGGGTGACCATTTACCGAGGAGTTAAATGGGCTGTTTGACCGTCATTGTCATGAGGCTTTTGATTTGAGGCGATTGCGTAATGAGTGACAAGGACAGTGCTCATATTTGGACTTATATTTCACCTAATGTATGACTTCTACCTAAAGGCAAACACACCCGAGGTTGAAAAGTTGGCACACAGGAGACGTTGACGCAAAACAATTTAAGAAAAACAAAATCTAGTATAACATTTCAAAAACAATATCCCCCTGTAAAATGATTGATTTTTACCCTCTGTTGAACAGTGTAGTTAATCAACTATTTCTTGGAAATCTGTGTGGTCAAATGTTGACCAGACTTAATTATCTCAGCAACAGTCAAATGGATTGCCATCAAGTTTTGTACAGAGTCCTGATTCCTAGACGATGAATCCTAAAGTCTTTGTTGAGCCCAAGACTTTTCCTCTAGTGTCACCATGAGGTTGACATCTGTTTACATTGGTTGACATTTTTTGTGAAATATTTCGACAACAATCAGATGGATTGGCATGGAATTTGATGCACACATTCATGTTCCCCTCAGGATGAATTGTCTTTACTTTGGTGATCCCACTTTTAATCTAGTGTCATCATTAGACAACTACTATGGTTTATGACCAAATACCTGCAGAACTAATGACATTGCCATCAGCCTCAGCTAATGCCTAAATGCAGCCTCACAGAGTCACTAGCGTGGCTGTAGACTATTAGTGTTTTCGATGATAATGACATCTAATCACTGACCATTGCTTATGACAGGTTTAAGAGGATCCTTATCAAGACTCCAGCTAGAATACGTGGACATCGTTTTTGCCAACAGAAACGATGTCAATAGTCCTATGGAAGGTCAGTCACAGATGTTTGAAAATGATTCTTGTTTGCTGCAATCAATTGCCTTTAAGTGATCAAAAGAGTAAGTTATGTAAATGCAATGCTGTACACTGTGATTTGCAGAGATTGTACGGGCTATGACGTTTGTAATAAACCAGGGTATGGCCATGTACTGGGGAACCTCACGCTGGAGTGCCATGGAAATCATGGTGAATGCTGATCTCACACTCAGAAAAGCTCACTCTTTACAAACCCAATGCTGTCAGGTTATGGCATAAGTGCTGATCAATAACCATTTTGTTCTGTCTGTTTGGCACCAGGAGGCATACTCAGTGGCACGCCAGTTCAACCTGATACCACCGGTGTGTGAGCAGGCAGAGTATCACTATTTCCAGAGGGATAAAGTGGAGGTGCAGCTTCCAGAGCTCTACCACAAGATTGGTCAGACATCCACAGTCTCGCAGCTCTATTTATCTTAAATATTTTAGTTGAAGGTTAATTCTGTTTTATTCAAATGCCTACCCTTATTCCCCTCTTTCAGGTGTTGGAGCAATGACCTGGTCTCCACTTGCTTGTGGATTAATCACAGGGAAGTACAGTGATGGTGTGCCAGAGTGCTCCAGAGCAGCAATGAAGGTCAGTGTGATTTGACTGGCCCTCCTCTGGGATTTCTCTCACTGGAAATTAGCCTCAGTGTTATTCTCATCCTGATCATTGGGGTATTGTAGTGTGAAATCAGTACTGTATCAATGCGTTTCTCCATTTTGCCCCTGGTGAAGGGATACCAGTGGCTGAAGGAACGAGTGAACAGCGAGGAGGGCCGCAGGCAGCTCGCTAAAATCAAGGAGCTCCATCTACTGGCAGACAGACTGGGCTGCACTGCTGCACAGTTAGCCATAGGTACGACCCAGGCAGATAGCATGATTGTATAGTGTAGGCATACAGAGACTTTGTTTATGTTATTGTTGTGTGACTGGAGGTTAAAAATTGTTGTTTTACATATGCATATTTTTGGGGCACAAAACTATTGATTCAAAATGTTTGTTCACTTATTTTACACATAAGGTGAAAGGCAACAGATGTATTGCTTCACACAAATGTTTCCTATGTGCCCGTCTGCCTGTGTGCAACCACTTTACTGCTGATCAATGACCTCATTTGTTAATAACATTACTTTCCCCCATCTTTGTGTTTAATCAATAATGTTTATTTGTTGTTTAGAAAGCCTGGTTTGTCCACCATGCGCCCTTGCCTATCTACTATAACATGTACTGATCTGGGTAGTAGACCAAAGCGTATTTGGTCATCTGATCTTAGGTCAGAATTCAGAATACTCAAACATTTTTTGGTAGATACATGTTTAATTTGGCCATTTGACACTGGCCATTAAATTCAAATGTGTCTATTTTTCTTTGATTAACACTGTATATATATATATATATATATATATATATCATTGAGAATGAGTTTCATTGGGTTTCTCTCTTTTTTGCTGGCCATTAAATTCAAATGTGTCTATTTTTCTTTGGTTAACACTGTATATATATATATATATATATATATATATATATATATCATTGAGAATGAGTTTCATTGGGTTTCTCTCTTTTTTGCAGCCTGGTGTCTGCGCAGTGAGGGAGTTAGCTCAGTTCTTCTGGGTGTTTCTAATACAGACCAGCTACTTGAGAACCTGGGTGCCCTACGGGTAGAATTTCTTTCCTTTTTTTCCTTCCACGTTAATAATTGTGCCTGACATACTGAGCCATGGTTGCTTGAACCAATATATATTCTACTTTGTTTGCAATGCAACGTGAGAAATTGAGATCAAATTTTAAACTGATTGCCGTCTTTTCTTCCTACTTGCAGATTTTATCCCAAATGAACCCTCAAACTATTGCTGAGATTGATGCCCTGCTGGGAAATAAGCCACACTCAAAGAAAGAGTTGCGTGCTTGAAGATACAAATCTGAGTGACAGATGATGTTTTCGAGAAGACGAAGGAGACAATAACATTTAGGAAAAATCGCTTTTTGCTCTGCTGTATACTCAACAACTTGCATGTCCACAGCAACATTATGCTTCCAGTATGTGCGCATATTCATTTTGCGCAGTACATTGTATCATGTATGAAAAAAAGAAGATCTCTCAATAGTAAAAAACAAAACAGGTCATATATTGCTCTCTTCCGATTGTTCACAGACTAATTATTTCTACAGAGAGGGAGGATGGTTGGAGCGGCAGGTCTCTGCAATACACAGAGAGGTTGAAAGATATTCAACTGTTGTCAAAGCACGTTTGACTCTTGGTAATCAAATGTTCTAAAGTTGGAAAAAAAAACACCTCTGTGCTAAAATGCAACTTTAAAGCGTGAATGGTGCTTTCATTCCTTCCCTTGCAGCCGCCTGTTATTCTGTATGATGTTTGTACCCAGCAGCCAGAGAGCCAAAGGTTAGTACTCATATGTCTAGCCTAACATTTCCCATAGTGTGCATGTGACTGGTCTGCCACGCTCACTGCTTTACAGGGTTGGGAACAATGGAGTACTTGTAAAGTCATTACAGTAAAAAAAAAAAAAAAGAATCCAGTCTGGTGTAACTTTAAAAAAAGAACGGATCATATGATGTACACAAATATTGTGAAATTTTTTACACACTCGGAAACAATGATTGATTTTGGCACAAATCCTTGATCGAAATGAAAATGAATCAATCATACTGCAACAGTAACTGATAGACCAGCTTTTGAATTAGAGTGCATTATGTTAGTTATTACAATATAAAATTGGCAATGAGGAATCAGTAGTGGGCAAGATTTTGAAAGTAACTTTCTCAACCCTTCTGCTCTGTCAGTAGTCTTTTCGCCTCTTCTGTTTGTAAACTGTGCGCATGTCCCTTTAAGAGAGAATAGCCCTAACAGGGTGTAAATGTGGCATGGCTTTTATGGCTTATGTAGATTTGCTGTGACCTTGTAAGCCATTTTTGTACTCTAAATCTGGCAGTTTGATCCAGGATCCGTGCTGGTAGGCACTCTTGCATTAAAAACTCTCTGCAGTCACAGACACAGCTGTGTGTCCATCTGACGTATAATCTTTGTATTGTCCTAAACTGTATCAAAAGGTGTTGACAACACTTTCAACGATGCCATTCTTGTGAAGAGCATCATTGTTCCTAAATCAGAGGTTCAAGACATTTGGAAAGGTCACTGAGAATCTGACACAAAGATCGGGACACACTGTGGTGAACTGGTAGTTTTCAAATGAGAGTTTCATCAATGATAAGACTGAGTTTATCAAATGTGATATTACTCTTGCCACAGCTCACTTAGGATAAGTTTAGCAAATGTAACTTTTTTGTTGTGGAAGCCTAAAAATTTAGCCTCTCCGCTCATTTCTCTGGGAGTTCTCTCTCTCTGTATCGTTTGTTCATTTGATTCTTGCACACGTGCACGACTGGTTTTTATACTGTGCATTTCATGTCTTTTCCCTTTAGTTTTGTGTTGATGTCAAAACTTTGTAAAAAGAAGGGGGGATTTGTTCCTTTTGTGATTTCCCCATGAAAGCAGCACCAATCTCCAGAGCGGGGGGGGGTGTTTTTGATACATAGTTTAGTTTAGTTGCTACAAGGTTATATTGTACTGTAAATATGCTTATCTGTTCGGCAGTGAGAGAAAGGTTGAATATATGAATCATGAAAGAATTCCTGAAGGAGCAGCTAAAACGTTGCTCCCCTCTGTGACTCTGTGATGATGTACAGTTTGACCAAGTGTAGCATCCAGTGTACATAGATAATTTCAATCAAACCTTGAAAATGTAACTTTGCCTGCATAACTTATATTTTACTGTCTTGCAACAAAGAGAAACCAAAAGAGAGAAGAGACAACTCATACTGAATGTATCATGTCTGTTGCTCAAATCTATCCTAACCTAAAGGGACAAAGTACAAAAACATGTTTTAAAGGTATAGTTTCTTTTTGTGTTTGAACGTGTTACATAGAAACCTGCAGAGCTGTCGTGCACACATTTACATTGGGATTCAGACAAAAAGGTTGTCCAAACAGGAGCTTTATGCACACATGCACACACACACACACACACACACACACACACACAAGATTACATAGGCTAATCATAGCTGTTTTGCTAAAATTAGCTAACCCCTTAACATTTTTAATAAACTGTTTATTTGTGCATATGTGCAGGGATATTAACTTATGAGCTGCATATAACAACCTATCTCCAAAAAGAATAGTATATGGGTTATATCCCAAAATGCCCCTCGTTCTAGGATTATAATTGATAAACAGTCTAACATACCATGTGCTCCCATGATAAAACTGTAATCCCTCAGATTAAAAATGTTTATGCAGATAGAAAGTAAAACAAGCAGCGGCAGCTGCTTTAAGTACTGCTTTTTCTAATTGGTAACTAGTTGCACACATTACATAAAACAGATTAACATAACATTAGCCAGATTAACATAACATAAGACATCAGTACATAACGCCCACACCATAATCCACACCTGCAATGCTTCAGACAGATCAGAGTCTACCTTGAACCCTGAACAGGTTTAGTTGCTCCATTTCTGCACCCAGTGAAGCTCTTAATGTGCCTGTGTCTGCTTCCTGGTGTGTTACACTAAAAGGACTTTTTTTAACAGCAACAGGTACTGAGCTTGCACCATGATTTTGTCTGTGCGTCTGTTAAATCTTAGGCACATCAATGTTATATGTATGTGACTCTTCAGACAAAGAAATACAGAGGCAGAGCTGTTTGTAAAAGCTCACACTCAATACTGTTTGTGCCCATGCAGAATCAGATTAAGCTCTTATTTTTATTCCTGAGTGTTTCTCATTCTGGCAAAGACATTTTATTAGATGACATGAACACATTTTTTGCTTTTTTGTTTATTAATTTGTGAAAAACAGCTATGTTTTGCAGGCTCATACATTATATGTGTAACAAAGGCCCACACCTACTAAATATCTGTGGTGGCATTAGGCAATTAAGTTTGGAAAAATAGCCCTTTTGAATTATTACCGTGTGTACACAGAGATAAATTGCATATGAACATACTAAGCATACGAAGGTGCCACATTTGCACTTACACATTATAGTAGAATGTATTTTGATGTTTGCTAAATAATGGCTCTCTTCTTGGTAAAAATGTATATGTAATGGAAAACAATGGCTGCTTTACAAGGTGGATGAAAAACACAACTTTAAAATGCAAATAACTCTTTGAAGTAAAAAAAAGAAAGTAAGAGCTACCAAGCCATGCAATATTTTCACCACAAACTAAATGGACTCCTGTCATCCTTCCTAATGTCACAGCTTCACCTAACCCAGGGTCATTCAAATGGATGCTACAAGAACAATGTGACAGCTGTGTGTCTCGCACTGATCCGTGCTGCTGAAAGAGCAGAGCCTGCCGGGACACCACACAAGCTTACCACAAACAGAAAACATCTGTGACGCCGACACTGCTAGCCTTTTTGTTGCTGGACTCCCAAAATGTCATTGGAGTGATAGATGAAACATATGTGTGTATTACAGAAAGCCCCGATCTGATAAAGATTATCATATGTGCTGGAAAACATTGGATGTGTCACAGCCAACACTGTCGGAGAAAAACCTGCTTCACCGCGTGATTAATCCTTCTTGTAAAGAAGCTGGTTGGACAAGGTGATGAAAAACAGAAAGCAAGGAAGTAGCTGGACAGAACACATTTGAGATTTACAAGCCCCCACATCTAATAAAATACACATCATACCTTGCCTAGTTGTTGCTTCTGTACCAGTTCAGTGATTATATAAATCACACACTACCAAAGTACCAAGTAACCTGTAGCTGCTGCTGTGTACCAAAGGGAACAGATGTCTACTGAAATTCCCTTACAAATATAATAATTTAATACAGCAAGGCATTCTATGTCAGTATGAACTGAGTGCTTGCACCATATACTACAATTTGCAGCCGTATTGTGGCATTCAGTGAAGTTTTAAGTGGGCTTGAAGGTTATCTTATTCCTCTGTGCTGTAGGCCTCCATTGTTGTCCCAAAACAATTAAACACACAAATCAGTGAGCCACAATATCACACTGGGTGATGATCCTGCTACTGCTAATACTGTGTATTAATCTGCAGATGAAAATAGACCCCAAGAAATGCACTATTTACTTCGGTTTGAGTAATGTTAGATAAAAACTAGAGCCCAGCCGTTTTATTTTATTATGAAATGACTAAGCCATTTTTAATGGTTGGTTACATCATAGGAGCCACATGTAAGTCAGAAAGAAAAACATATTTAATGGGCTTTTAATGGGATTTGTTGACATTAAAGGAACATGCCGACTTATTGGGACTTTAGCTTATTCACCGTAACCCCCAGAGTTAGATAAGTCCATACATACCCTTCTCATATCCGTGCGTGTCGTAACTCTGTCTGACGCACCCACTGCTAGCCTCGCTTAGCACAGATGCTGGAGGTAACCAGCTCCATCCAGCCTACTGCTCCCAATAAGTGACAAAATAACGCCAACATGTTCCTATTTACATTTTGTGATTTGTATAGTCACAGCATGTGCAAATAACAAGGTCACATGAGACACAACCATCTTCTAACCGTATACATACTGGGAACTAATTCTCAGAAGGAGAAGCACTGCTACTTGGGTGGAGTGATATTACTCCAGCTCTGAGCAAACTCCAGGCGAACTCTCTGCTCCTCACCACGGGGCTTCTCAGGTGCTGCGAGCAAATCACTCCACCCAAGTAGCAGTGCTTCGCCTTCTGAGAATTAGTTCCCAGTATGTATACGGTTAGAAGATGGCTGCGTCTTATGTGATGTTGTTATTTGTACATGCTGTGACTATACAAATCACAATATGTAAATAGGAAAATGTTGGCGTTATTTTGTCACTTATTGGGAGCAGTAAGATAGATGGAGCTGGTTATCGCCAGCATCTGTGCTAATTAGGCTAGCAGTGGGTACGTCAGACAGAGTTACGACACGCACAGAGACGAGAAGGGTATGTATGAACTTATCTAACTCTGGGGGATACGGTGAATAAGCTAAAGTCCCAATAAGTCGGAGTGTTCTTTTAAGAAACATTTAAAATAACATAAGGCTTATGTTTTTAACTTTTAATGAGGATGTAACAATATTGTAATGACCTTGCCAAGCGTATTGTAACACTCAGTTACAGCCATTGACATGTATTAGTGACTTGTAGATTGTTATATTATAATTTGTACACGTGAAATCATGTCACGACACAGCTAGTTTTCATTTGTTAATTGCAGTTTATCAAAAACTGCCACTACCAACTTGAACTTGAAAAATACAGAATATCAACATTCCATCCTCAACTAAAACGCTCCTTCCCGTCACTAATTTATCCCGGCTGTCTGCACATCTGCTGAATCACATTCAACTCCCCAAAGGTCGCTTTACAACAAAAGTCCTTCACATCATTTCAACATGCTCTAAGCCTCCTTTAGCTGCGCAGGGAATTAAATACTCCCTGTAGCCGATAAAGTGTTTTTCATAGCTGCTTTTTAAAACCACACACATGCCCCATCTATTCTTTTATCCCTTATCCCTATTTGACCAATGATTATTGTTTAACTTGTCTTCTTAAATGCATCCCAACAGTCAGTTGTTA
Source organism: Perca fluviatilis (assembly GCF_010015445.1). Classification (NCBI taxonomy): domain Eukaryota; kingdom Metazoa; phylum Chordata; class Actinopteri; order Perciformes; family Percidae; genus Perca; species Perca fluviatilis. The sequence goes on from NC_053127.1 coordinate 22,423,944, forward strand.
AAAGCAATTATAACGGTAATTACACTGTAATCAGGATAAATGTGCACAAAACCGATGAGTCTCGTGATCACAGGTTACTTTTATTTTCTACTAAAAGACATGTTTCATGCAGGTTTTGTCACTTTCCACAACAGTCAATAAAAACACAATGAAATTAGTGTAGAACCACCTGGAGGCAAAGATGAATGTTAAAGTCGCTCAGTACAAGGTTGTGTGTGCAAATTCCTAGAGGCTTTATAAATAATGAGTCTTCTTCTGCTGTTACATGCCGTTACATGCTTTCACTTGATAACCAACAGCCAGCCAATCATACACTGCACTGAATTAATGATGGCGGAGGGGGGGAAACGACACAATCATGCTAAATGCGCCAGAAAATAAATAACAAAATAATATACCCAAGTGAAATATTGTTGAAAATCTGTGTACAGTACAAAGTATCCCAAATGCTCCTGATAGAAGTGTTGCTCTCTATCAATCCATCAACTGTTCTCTTCCAACTTATAGATGTGGTACAGTTCTGTTGGTCTCTTCATTGATTAGCTGGATGTGGCAAGTAAAAAGTAAATGTTTATCTTTTCTGTCTAACTTTGCTCACTGTGACATACAGAAAATGTGTGCTCTGACAGGCTGTGGCACAGCTAAAGTTTAACCATGGAGTAGAAGGCATATGTGAATCAGAGTATACTTTATGTAAAGGAGCGACTGCGCATGGAGGAAACTATACGCTCTACTTCACAAGGCCTGCTATGATCTTCATATGAAAATAAAAAGAGGTAGGTAAATTCTCTCCCCTGCGCAGAATATACTGACAGTTTAATAAGATGCAGAAATGGCCATGAAGTACTTGTCAAACATGCTACACACAAAGCCTGTTTTAAAGATGACAGCTCAGCACAGCATGCTTCAAATCAGACACCCAACCTATTAAAAATAGTTTCCTTCCTTACACAGCTGCTTGCATATTAATACTATTAAGACTTAAATTACTTTTGCATGTAAACAAGGAGACAACAAAACACACGACTCATGCATGCATTATCATCATCTCCAGACTGCAGAACAACAGTAAACACAGACAGATGTTACTGCACAGCATATTTAGAGGCTTTTGCTTGGATTTTTAGGTTGCAGGAGAATGTTAGAGAGCATTGTTAAAACAGAAAGAAAAGCAACCGCAAATTTAACGCTTCTTCTTGTCTTTCTTACTGCCTGTCTGCATGACATCATTAAGGGTAAACGACATGAACGCAATCTGCTCAAGTTCACTGTTTTTCCCGCACTCCATCAGGCATGAAAACTGATCCTTGTCTCCGTTGTAAGCCAGGTCTGAGTAGCCGCTGGGCCCGCTGTGGATGATCCTGGGCCTGTCCCACCCGGATGAGTGCAGGGGGGATCGGTTCAAATACACCCCCATGTCCCTTCTACTCGACTTGTTAGTTGGGTGGATGAAGAGGAGCCAGGTTTGTGTGTCAGGAGACAAGAGCGATGTGCCGCAAGCTTTGCTTTCAGCGTCATCATTGGGGACAAATTCAGGAGCTGGAAAGCCAATAACGCTGCCTTGACAGCCTGAACGTTGTTCGACGAGCTCTGGAGCAATGTGGGGTTTGTCAAAATACACACCGCTGTTTTCACTCAGGGCCTCACACCTGTGGCCTCCAGTGTTACGAGCATTGCAGTAAAGATGACTCCTGCCCTCGTGGTCTATGATCTCTGCCATCTCACATTCACATGACTTTTTTCGAAGCATCTTACCTATATGCCACGTCTGGCCAAAGTCCTCACTATATACTGACAGTGCACGTGGGTAGACTGTAAAAGGAATGGGAAAGGAACAGCATCGGTAGGGGACATAATAGGCGTACGCTGGGATGATCAATCTGCCGTTCTCCAACTGAACACCGTGGCCCGGACCCACTGCGAATGTGGCCCACTTATGGATAGTTTCGCCAATCACACTTTCTGTTAAGTCTCTCGCTTGACTCCAGGTTTGCCCGTCATCGCTGCTGCTAACACAGCAAAGACGCGCCTTGTTCTTACCTGTGATGATCTGCCTGTGCTCTGTGGTAGTTCCCAAGATACAGATGAAAAATAAAAACAGTGTTTTGTTGTTTTTTTCATACACAGGGCAAGGATTCATAGTGCGGTGGTTTGGTAGACATGCTGTTGACAGCTCCTGACTGGACGACCACTGGAAAAACATGACAACAGACAACAGTTAAAAAGATGAGCACAGATATTGTTGACACATATGAGTGTTACAGCAAAGGCCTATCTGCTGGTTACTGCACGTGAGTAATAACCTGAACAGATCCATCATCTTTAAACGTTCCTCTTCTCATAACAAGAATTTTGGCATCTCGGTCAGTGGGTGAGGATCTTTTCTCTGCAAAGGCGAGGAAGGTGCGACTGTGCCTCAGATAAATTAGAGCAGGAATTCTGTAGGTTATCCCACTTGGCTCCTTTTCAAACAAAGTTGTTTTGACCGGTTCCTCTCCGCTGCCACTCTTTGATGATGTGTTTCCCATGGTGGATCAGAGTTCCTGCAAATTTCGTTTTTTTCTTTAGCCTTGTTCAACAATCTTGTCCAACACAGAACCACGTCTTCACACTCCATAGCTCATATTCTTATGACCTCATTGTTTACGTATTACAGCAAGCATCTAATGTATATTGTGCATGCAAAACAAAACCCTTACCTTCACTTGTCACTCTTTACATTTGTCACCCATGGTCTTTTCGTGAACGGCATCATACCGTCTAATCTCAGGCCACAAAAGAGACCTCTGATGTTCACGATACTGATGCTATGGGCTCATCAGAAAACAAGACGACGCTGGAGCGACAGGCACAGTCGAACTCACTTCCGTATTCGCTTATACTCGCGCTGACTAAAATACACGTTGGCTTTAACTACCTACGTCAACTAGAGCTCAACCGATTCAGTTGTGTCCTATGGTTGTGTCAAGTATCACTCATTTTGTTGTGCAAACATCTCAATGACAAACATGGTAGCTACTAAATGTTCGAGAACAGGATTTATCAGAAACATACTCCGGTGTGCAGCATCACGCATGCGCAATGTGGTCAATCCCGATTAGACGCTAGCTAGCCATATCTATGCTAGCTAGCTAGCTAAATAAAACGAACACGGGTCGAACGTAAATTCGCCTTGGTGAGTAATTGGATACCGTGTGTTATATATGGAAAACTGCGACATCGTCGTAACAATATACGTTTTATGTGTGAAAGTATCTTAGCGTGGCTAGGTGGGCTATTATCTTATCATTGAATTCAATCTTTGACGTCTAGGCTGATGGGTTTTTGACGCTTCCGCCTCCGCCTGTAAAAAAACAACAATAAAGAAACCACCCATGTTTACTATTTACCGCCACCCTCTGGGCAGGAGGCGCAGCTCTCCGCATGCTGTTGCTAGGATACAGGGCACCACAGTGTATCTCAAGATCAAGATATATTGTAGCAAGTAGTCGGGTCAGTTCACTTCGTGAAACGCGTAATTAACACATGAAAAGTTGTTTTCGATAAATGGATCTCACAAGCAGACAAGATGACTGCAGCATCATATAAATTTGATGATGGCCAGACTCAAAGCAATCCTATCAAATGTTTCCCACCCTGGACATTACCCCGTCGAAGGAAGGAAGGTGGGTCAAGTTAAATTAGCTAGTTTATTACAACAACAAAAAAATCTGCTGATTATATTTTATTTTATTTGACTTGCCTTGTAGGTGCTGGTCATTGGCTTGTGTCTTACAGAAAGGCAGAGGAGCAGAGATACAGGGATGTGCATAGAAGAATTAAAGAATTTGAGAACAGGGGGGCTGATTTTCCATATGGTAACACATTAGATGGACTCTACTTGGTAAGACACTGAAATCTACGTATGTAAGAAGTTCTCATTTAATAAAAGGTAGCAAAAGCAGTTGGTGACCCAAAACAATTACACATTTGTTTTGTAGCTCAAATTACATTGTGTGGACAAGCCGTCTGAGCTCTGCTTTGTTGACATCAGTGAGCAGAAACTGAATGCTGTAAGAATCACTTTTCACATAGTTATTACATTTATTTGGTAGTCTGTGGGGGAAAAAAACAATTAAAGATTTTTTTCCTTACTGTGCACAGGTCAAGGCAGAAGACCTCAAGGTGTTTGACAATGTTGCTTACATCAATGCATCTATTAACTCCCTCTCTTTAGGTGATTATTCTTATATATCATGCATATTTACCTTCCAGAAAATTGCCTGCATCTTGCAAGAAGTTGTAACTTTGAGAAAATGTTTTTGTACAGGTTCTTTAAGCAGTTTTGTGTCTGTAAGAGAAGTCAATCTGGCATTAAACGGACTTTGCAACATGAAGTTTGATGCTGCAGACTTCCCTCATCTCGAGGTAAGATGACTTTGACATAGTCTACTTATTAGATAAACTAGATAAACTAGTATTATATATATATATATATATATATATATGGAATATTAACAAGCCACAGGGTGCAACTTGACATGACCTTTTAGTCCTAACAAGAACCTGAAAGGCCTTTTGTTTCCAAAATGTTCATTTATCAGCTTCTTTCACATCTGCAATTCTTTCAAAATAAGAGCTTTTGATATAAACTGGCATCAAACAAAGAAACCATGGACTGCCAATTTAAGTTGTGTCTCTACTACGGATCATGCATGTTAAGAATAGAATTTCAATATTTGTACTTGTTTGATGTTTTTAGCAAAGTTGATGATGAGGGAGGGAGGGTAAAATTCATAATTAATTCATGCTAGCGCATGGCAGAGCACCAGGGAATCTAGAGAATTTGTAAGTATGTAACATTGATAATATTACACATTGCAATATCACAGTCTTGCACTCTGCTAATGAGTCCTTGTAGCATAACTCCTTTTCTTTTTCTATTTTTTCTTCATGCTGTGGTAATGTCTATCTTAATGATTTCTTTAAATCCTTACAGGTTTTGGATTTGTCCTACAACAGTTTGTCAGCTGATGATATTGTTTCTATTGGTCGGCTTTCACGTCTAACCGTCCTTCATCTGACTGGAAATCAGCTTCACCATCTTCCTCCTAATCTGGGTTCCTCCAGCCATGACCCAACTCAGTTAGTGAATTATTTTTCACGAGGCAGCAGTACAGGAGTGACTAGGCACCAAGTGTGTTATGAGATGTTTTTGTTTATTTATAGCATTCTTACTATACATATATTTTTTAAATGCTTCACCTATAAACAGACAACTTGCTGTGTCAACTCAGATGATACATTTGCTCTTGTTTGCTAATAGCCTCTGTCTAGTTTGATTTAAACTTACAAACAAATCAATACAAATTAATCCACTTCTCTGCTAACAGTATGTGCTCATTTGTTTTGGGAAAAATAGCAAAACCACAAGTAGATAATTGATTAATTTATTGAATGTGATGTGGCTTTTCTGTCCCAGGTTCACACTGGTCAGCTCTGTCAAACCTTGCTTTGTATAATTGCGGTTTTGCAAGGGAGATGGTGGCAAAATGCCTACTTTCCATATAACAGCTATTACAAAAAACTTTGATATGAGTCATGGAATAACTGTCAGAATGAAAGAGAACTAATCCGTTTAATAATATGTTTTCAGCAACATGCAAATTCTTTCTCTAACTACAGTCTGACGCCGCATCAAGTCTTGGTTTTTGCAAATATTACTGCAGAAATCATCATTGATTGACAGCCACATAATACATTATCTTTCTTACAAAGTATCACCATGTCTTTATTGTTACAGTTCACGAGAAACAATGATTTGTAATGTATTCAAAGTTCTTACATTGATTTCATAACAGTTAATTACAGCGAAAGGCCACAAACAAGATGCATTTGAAACAGTTTTCAAATTGACCAAGAGGGGGTGCACAAATATTCCAAATTCACACTCCTGATTCTGGTGAAGCAAACGTAATGACATTCCATACACCTAATCTACAGCCAGGTGTATAAAGCCGAGCAGAAATTAGTGTGCACACATACTGTATATAGTATGTTACTGTAACTTTACAAATGAATGTAACTATATTTATCAGTATATGTGTGAATTGTATTGTTTTTCTTGGTGCAGGCCAGCTAAAGAAGAAGACACACAGTTTAAAGCACTTGAAGTCCTGATGCTTGACGATAACAAACTGTCGTCTGGAGTCTTCAACAGTCTTGCAAACCTCAAGAGGTCATGATGTGGTTTGAAGTTTGCTATATCAAACAAAGTATTAGTTGAAGGGATACTTTGCCAATTTCAATCCAGCTCTGTCATCTTTGTGTGGGCAGTTCGGTGTGTGGCTTCCCTCTGTGTTTCTTAAGGCAGACTCGTATAACACAATGCATAACAAAATCTGTAGAAACATTTATTAAGAATTTATAATTGTCAATTACAGGCTAAAGTATTTAAACCTGCAGGAGAACCACATTTCTGATATACCATATTTGCAACTTGCGGGCTGTTCCCAACCTTTGCAGACTTCTATTGAAGCGCAAGCTAAAGAAGAGGAACTTGGTAAATGCTTAACATCTGTTTGATGTAAAATTATAATTACTTAACAATGGACCTACAATGGAGTTTCCTCAACATCCTCAGAAAAATATAAACTATTTAATAATTTTTATCCTCTCAATCCTCTATCCAGCCCACACTGAGACAAATCCGAACACCATTGAACATATCAAGAGAATCTCACAGGTAATTCATTACAGTTGGTGTTTGAGATGTTTCATCACGTTGTTTCCCGTATTTCAAATCTCTGCATCGGTCACCCTATACATCTCTCACAAGGAAAATTGTGAGGAGCACTGCAAAAGATCCAGTTTCCCACTACCAGAGCTTCAGTTCCTCAATTTAGCCAACAACAAGGTGTGTTGGATAATTTGTACAAACAAAACAACCACGACCCTTTTGAAAAATGAGCTAACATGTCTCATTAGTGTTTCGTCATCAGATTGCAGAGGAGGAAGCACTGATGGCTGTCGCTCTTTTCCCGATGCTTCGAGAAATTGACATTCACTCCAACCCTCTGATCACACAGAGAAGTGGTAAGGCTTCTCCTATATGAAGCCATTTTTTTTTAAAGATTGGTTGTGAATTGTCGATGCTGAAATCGCTTTTATGATTTTGTGTGAGCACAGGAGACCTTCCCTTACTGACCTATTACCTCCATGAGAGACTGGGGATTACGATTAAGCATAAGAAGACACAGGAGGCGGTGAAGCTCCCACTGAAGGTGTCCGCTGATCCAAAATGGAAGGTTGGATGTGCATTGATGTCTGACAGTGACCCTCCAGATTTCACTTTATGAAATTAAACAGGTACGATTCATCTTTTTTTGGGACATTTCTATATTGCAGGTGGAAGAAAGAATCCCAAAGAAGCCAATGTTGATGGATGCACCCTGTCCTGCTCAAAGTCAGGTTGAGAAAAGTAAGATGACTGTCAAGAGAACACCAAAATCTGAGGGCGAGAATAGCCGAGACGGCACCCTCCAAGAAAACACAGAGCACTTCTTTGTAACTCAGGTTTGCGTATCTGTTTTTTTGTAGTTTTGATATTCCTCCTAAATTTTAGTCTCAACATGTACTGAATGTCATTTTATCTCAGGCAACAGATGTTCCTCAATTTGAGTTTGATCTTCAAGCTGATGAGAAAGAGATTGCGGAGAACAAGTACGATGCCAATTCTGAAAGATTCACATGCTACAAAATGTTGATGGATGCGAAACCAGATCCTGATGATGTGGTGGAGCCCATCGGTGAGGACTGTAGTTTCACCTGCAGCTATTTATTTTTGGACATTTTTCTCAAGTCTTTAAAAGTTTAGCTAAACAATTACCCCAATGTTTCTTTCAACAGGAATCCAAACAGCTGTTCGGATGCTGGAACACACACTGAAGAATCTAAACGTTTACAGAGACTCAAAACCAAAACTTGATAGCATTCAGACGGCATACAGAGAAAGAGAGAAAAGGGTTGGATATATTGCATGCAGCGCTCAATATTACTGTCAACGTATAATAATACTAGCAAGGACTGTAAAGAACAAGGAGAATGTTATCACATACATGTCATGACTTTAAAAGAATAACTTTTCTATACACAGATTAAAGAACTTCCACCTTTGAAGCCAATAAAGCAGCCAACTGCAAGGGTTGATGAAATGATCAAGGAAATTAAAGAGCATACAACGATCAGAGAAGTCCCCTTAAGTATGCACACTTCTGATACAATGAATGTCAGCTAACTTTACCTTCCATGACCTGTCTTCATATAACATTTTGTTCTCTGTACAGGCAGTGCCATACACGGCACAGGTGTTAGCAAGCAAGAGCATAAGGAAGCTCTGTCGCTGCTGAGGGACATGAAGACAAAGCACAAGATGGTCCATAAGAAAACAATGGAACAAGAAGCCAGCATGGAGTCTGACAGAAACACCAACCAAAACACAGCTGCACCTCCACCTGCGCAGATGATCTAATTTATATGCAAGCGCTTAGCTAAACTGTGATTTTCTACCTGCCATAACACCTTGTTGATGTTGGCATACAAATGGTGTGAGTGTAATTGATGAGAAAACCAACCATGTCAAAAATAAAAGTGGTGGTTGCATGTCGTTGTGCATCTTATTGACTTAACATGAAACAAATTTTATTTTGAAATGTACCAATGAGAAAACCTATGGCCTAGCCTATAGCAATGACTAGATCATGGGGGAGAAGCATTGGAAAGCTTCAGCCCTTATAATATTCAATTTGTGAGGTTTAGTTTACTGCTGATGGAACTGTGCAGTTGTGACTGGGTGGCAACCGCTGAAATTACTGTGTTTCTGTCCGTGCCCTGGAGGTTGTCTGATTAATACTGTGACAAGGATAGAGTGATGGTTTAAAGCAGCTGCACCCCCACTGCTGCTATGACCAGAATTAATCCAGCATGCATGCATAGTTTGCATCAGCTGTTTTCCAACAGTGTTTAAATTGTGTACATTTGTATCTGTCAGTCTTTCCTCTGGCCTAGTCTATATCCACAACGTTCCACTTCCGGGATTGCTCTCGTTCTGTCGGAAATTCCGCCAGATGTCACTCTTTTCGGATGTTCCGCTTTCTTTGCGTTGTTATTTTAAACTCCGGTCGATTTATGAGGACTATGGTTAACTGCTCCTCAGATCTCTGCAGGGTAAATCCAGACAGCTAGCTACACTATCCAATCTATCCAATCTGAGTTTTCTGTTCCATCAAAAAAAGTTCCTTACCGAGGATTTTTTGCAGAGGAACCGTGGCTCCAACCTGGCCCAACCTGTTTCCATAAGCATGCCCCTGAACACATCAGACTGTAGTTACTAATAATATGTTTAATTTCAATATTAAGGCAACATGCTGTGATAATCAGTGGAAGATGTGGATTCCAGCGCACGTCTTTTTCATCTTCTGATCAGGGATGCAAGACGACGTCGTGAAGATTAATAAAGGCCACTAAATATAAGTGTTTTGCTGATCAGGTGGACTTTTTAAACATTTATACTGCAAAGTGGTAGGAAATAGGTTTGTAGATCATTGATCCACTATCTCATAACTGATAACTATGTCTAATATCTTATGGTTTGTTGAGTCTGGTGGATCTGCTCTTTTAGTGTCTCAAGTACAACAATGTGATTGTATGAATTCAGCATGTGAAGCTATGCTAGCTATGAAGCTAGCTGTGATATTTGTATTTGGCAGGAACAAGAGGATTTAGTGGAGCAGTAATTGTTTTTAACTTTCAACAGACCTCTGCAGTTCAATATGATTTACAATCCACATTCTTAAACATAAATAATAATGTTTTATCATACCATATGGTTGATTCAGGTTACAGTGAATGCTTTTTCATTTCTAGTGATGTTCTTTTTTTGTTTTTCATTCCCTTGTTGATTTCATCATCTTTCATGATCATTCATATGACTTTAATTCTTCTTCTTCAGAGCAGCTTGCAGATGTGGAATGCAGGTTTAGCCCAGGTGGAATAAATTAACAGGTACTCTGAAGATATTTCATGGGATCCAACATTCTTATATTCATGTGTGGATAGTTCCCTTCTTCTGTGTATTGAATGATAAATAATATACAGTATGTGTTGCATACAGAAACCAAAGGGCTTTGTGTACACAACCAGCAGATACTTTATGGTTAGGTTGTCATTCTATGACATGTTTCACATTTTCATTTTTATTTTAAAATTTCATTTAAACTGTTACATTCATTTTTTATCCAAACATTTTGAAATATTTCTTTTCTCTTTCCTTTTGAAATAACTTGAGTCCTCATTGTCATTCAAAATCAATTATCACATTATTTGCTTAGAACTTTTGCAATAACCAACCAACATTAAACAACTTGCTATGCTTCTAATGACACAAACACTGAAAGCAGTAACTTTGTTGTCATGCAATTTGAAAATCTTATATTATTCTTAAAAGGACAGGTTACAAAAACAAATCCCAAATATTAGAAATGTATTGAACAGTGTTGATCTGTTAAAGAATTTCACATTTTGAAAACAATCAGTAGTTTCCTGATCAATGCAGGCAAACACCTGGCCTTCAGTCTGAGTGTCTGGTTAGGATCGTTTCATCTTTAGCAGTATATTTGATGATAACGAGGACACTGTGCCAAATGGCAGCGATTTGACATGCTTCAGAAACATTATTTTCCAGTCCGCTGGAGCTCAGTTCCACTCAGCAGAGCTTGTCGGCGTTGCAAAGATATCCCACGGTATCGGACACAACAGCTGATGAATACATCTGATGCTCAATGTGATCGAATTTTATCAGAATTGTAATCTCTTCATAATTACTGTTTTTCTCCATAATACTTTTACGGCTCCATCCAGGCTTGAGTGCAACTCAAGTAAAGGCCTTCTGAGGACTTGCTGTTGCTTTTATGATGGAGTTTGTTCTTCAGCCAGTGAGTCCTGGCTAACATTTAGAATGCTGTTATTATTTTGAAGTGATAATAATTAGTACTCCAGGCATCTACAGTTGCATAAGTGCAGTGTTTCATGATGGAATTCTAGAAAGAAAATGGACATGTATTATTGTGCAAGAGGTTGTCATACACATATGTTTTCCATGGTTGGGGGCAGTGATCAGTCTCAGTAACAGCTGTTATATTCCAGGCAGTCAGTAGACATTCACTGACTTTATCACAGACTTAAATACCTCTTAAATAACAGAAAATCTGAAACGATCTTCCCCAAATATACATGTTCACAAGATGGTGAAGAATAGTATGAACGTGTTTAGATGATTACCTTCCTGCTTTTGTCACTAGTTGTTTTGTAAGTCAACCTTCCTTTGTCTGCTTGTGTTTCTGCTAACTATTATAAACCTACTGAAGCCTGCCTCTGCTCTCCCTGCCAGATCACTTTGTATGCACTGACAAGTATATCGATCAAAGTACCAATCAATCAATAATTTGGTTGAACAATTGATTAATGAAACTAATACAAATTAGTTCCTATGTTGCATTCACTTTTAATGCATAAAAGGAATCCTGGTTGCACACCCTCACCTCTACCTTCTTCAATCCTGAAAGATTGGTATCAAGAGAAAAATCAGAAGGGGAATACAAAAGCATACACAACAGCAAGATTCCCTTTTGAGTCTGATCAGGCGATCAGTACGTAATCAAAGTGAGTCAACATCATTATGAAATACCATCAAATAGAGCAACTGTTAAAGGTACTCCAGTGATTTTGTATTGCACTTCCATAAAGTTGGGAGACTCACTAGTGACATATTACAAAAAAAGATGGTCAAAATTGAAGCAGCAGAGGCAAAGATATCCTGACTTTTAGTCCCATTGTTTCAAGCCCCCAAAACACTGGCTCCTACACTTCCCATAATGCAACTTGATGGCGTCTTTTATTAAAACCCCCGTGTCTGATAAAATCGTATTCAGACTCCACACACCAAGTCTGTAACACAGGCTTTCTGTTATAAATTTGTAGTCTCTAAACCCAAGCTGAGATAAACCAGATGACATCACTTAGATATCATCCGGGTTATTTCTTCAGAGTTCTCCCCCATGAGCCGCAGAGGACATTGTGAAACCATTTTCACAGTAAGTTAAACTGAATTTGATTTGTAAAATTGTTGGAATACTCCTTTGAGATTCTTGTATTAACTTTACTTTGATTGGCCTCCAACTTCATTCCTTTCAAACATCACTACAATCATCTGGCCTGCTAATATTGGTGATTTACACTTACTGACCTCATGGACGCATGCATGCTAAAGAAGTGGAAAGTATCTATTAATGTGACAAATCACTTTAGGACTGAAGATAATTACACAATCCACACATGTCTGCAATTTGTTTCCTTCAAATTTGTTTGTTATTCGGAGGTTTAATTGTAATAAGCAAAAAATGAGTTGCAGACTAAAGCCAATAACAACTCACGTCTCTTGTTATTTCATTGGACTCATTTCTCACATCAACATCAACACAGAATGTAAGTTGTGCTTTTCCTCTGTAACCTCTTTTGTTCTTAGCCTGACAAACTAATGAGGTGAGGTATTAACTGAAAACACATTTTCATCCATATAACTAACTCTGGCAGGAGAGTAGGATACACTCTGTCAAAAAGCAAAAATAACAAAAGACATGGCGGAGAAAGCCATTGATGGTCTGTGTCTTAGGCAAGACGGATCTTTGTTTATATATCTATAAGGGTTTTTTTGTCTGTATATTTCAGCGCAGCACATTCTCACATCTGGAGCAGTCATCGCTGCAATCAAGCCTTGAGAAATGTTTGGGTAAGATTAGTTTGACTCTTAAATTGAGGGCCAACAGTTAAGCTTTGAGAATAACCCTGTGGAGACTCAGACACCAGATTTGGCTCAGGAAGAATAGGCCTGAATACCTCATCAACACTCCTCATTACTCATGTGCCAAATGAGTTCATTTCGGACCAGACCTATTCATTATTTCTTTTGATGGGACAATTGAACTGTAACAAACTACAGTTGTAATTCTGGAAAGGCTTCGGATACTCTGGCTGGCATCCGAAAATAGGCCATTATTAGTTACAGATCATAACCGTAAAATTGCTGTTGGTCTTCTTCATCCTGTGAAACAAAAGATCTCGCTGGGGTCTGTCTTTAAAAGTTCACAGTCACTTCAAGCATGTGTTTAAAAGTTGGACCTTTAAACTAAGCTGCTCAGGATAAGGGGATGAAGAGCAGTGTTCATGACATGCATCCCTGTATTGTCCATGTTCTCTTGGCCCGACTCCAATCATCAGCTAAAATGATCAGGTCCAACTTAATTAATGAGGGTGAGGGTGTAAAAAACAGAGCACTTGATAGATTTCGGAAGTATTTTGATGAAGTATAAACTCAGGGGTTCTGCTGAGCACCTTAATCAGCTATGAAAGCAAACACATCTATCAGACTTAATTAACTTAACACAATTTGGCTCCCTTTGAATCAAAGGACTGCCTGATTGATTTGCAATGCTTCAGTTCCTCGCAGACACTGTTTGCATCAGTGAGGAACTACCTGCTGCAGCACACAAGGAAATGTTGTATTCAATCTTTTGAAATTAGTTCAACTCAGCTGCTTTCATTTGCAAAACAGCGTGATTACTGCAATGAAGTCCTTCAACATGATCTTTTCTGTGACATGCATGAATTGATGTTCTCTGACAAATAAAACAACAGCAAATGAGATTTGTTAATATCACAACAATGGCTCAGAAGTGCCTCCAATCCTGGGCCGAGTCGTGACCCCGAGTCTCACATTTTCTTCACTTCTCACTGAATCTGGGCTACATGGCAGGGCGGAGTACACATACACAGAGAGCTGACCGACTGCATGATTTATACCTACTGACTGCCCCCAGCTGTTACAATTGCCAGAGCCAAGACTAAGCATGCATAGCTGAATTGGCCCGTGAAACAAATTCAAACATCCACAAAATAAAGACTGATAGGATTTCCATCCAAAAAAAAAGAAAAGACAAAGATATCGAAACAAGCAGTGCCAGTTGATGCAGCGTGTTTGTTGAAAATCAATCTTGTTTCAAATCTGGACACGTCATATTCATCATTCAATGACCTGCATGGGAAAATGGCAACGTGAAAATGTTAATTACTAATATAAGTTGGCAGCAATAAAGTAGAACACCCCCTTTCTCACCCTTGTGACTGGAACAGCCTCTTTGGACAACCAAGGGAGAGACTGTTATAAACTGTCAGATCCAACAGCTTACACAAAAATATGGCGGCCTTTTTGTGAGAGTAATTAAGGCATTCAAGGGGAGTGCGTCCGTTTCAAAATATTGTTTCATGCCTTTAGTGAGAGACAGACAGAGCTGTCTGGCGCAAAGTGTGAAAGAAACACAATGAGTCATTGTGGAAGGGGAGGGGCAATAGAGAGCACGTCGGGAGATCAAAGAGAAGGGAAGCAATATTATTCTGAAGCGCCCACTCAGTCTACCAAATCTTCAGTTGCACACTGACTGAGTCATGGGAACCACAGTAATAATTCGACACCTGTTGATCAAACAGGCCCGGGGACAGACTGCACACAGTGCTGCTGAGCAAAAGACTGCTTTCACAGATCATGCTTACAGTACATGGGTATTAAGGAGCTCAGTATTTCCATGACATTGTCTATCGCAGTGTTATTTCAATTTTTGGATTGGAAGTATTAACTACTTCATTAACTGTGTTTTGGAAATACAGCCCACATTTAGATCTAACAGTACAATCTCACCTATTGAAAATAATCCCCACTACAGAAATTAAAAACATAATTTGGGAGTGATCTAAGGTTTAAGTTTACAATGGGCCCTCTGATGGCCAGGAAACAATGCCAGAATATGTATTGCACTAATAGATTTTTGGGCGAATGGTAGTATTGTTTCTATGCACTTACTTATTTTGTAAAAAATAAATAAAAAGGGGGCATCTCCAATGCTTTAAAAAATTAGAATTACTCCCTCGCGGTTGTATGCCTCTGCCAACCAGTCAAGTGGCAGTTTACATCCATTTATGTTCAGACTCATTTATTATATATACAGTGAAGACTTTAAGGAATTTAATAAAAGGTATTAAGTGCATTTTTGGGGCAAAATG
This sequence comes from Perca fluviatilis, assembly GCF_010015445.1. Lineage (NCBI taxonomy): Eukaryota > Metazoa > Chordata > Actinopteri > Perciformes > Percidae > Perca > Perca fluviatilis. The sequence goes on from NC_053127.1 coordinate 22,439,091, forward strand.
GAAGTTATCACTATATTGAAAGGTATGATTCCAGTGAACAATTTCCAGTGACAAACATGCTGTCTTCACTCAGAGAGTGGGGTTATGGCATCAAGGCTTGGAGATCAGCAGTCTCAACAAGCTGTTAAGGAAGGCCGGCTAGGCGATCATGTTGGAACTGGACAGGGTAGAGATAGTGGCGGAAGCCATCTTGGATAACCCTCTCACCCTCTTTACAACGAGCTGTGGCAGAATGGCAGTTTGTTGCAGAGAGAAGGATAAAGGACAAGATCAAAGCCTAGGAGTCATTCCTCATCCGAGTTGAAGGATAGAGGATGTAATTTTTTTTGCAGATTGTGAAGCTCCTTCAGGATTGTTTTTTGTTTTTTGATTTGTGATATAAGGATATATAAATAAAATTGATTTGACTTTGTAAAGCTTTGTTGTTCTTGGTCTGCTGTATGTCTATTAGTGTGTAAGTTCATTGACAGAAACAAAAAACAGAGTCAAATTCCTTGTATGTGTTCACATGCTTGGACAATAAAGCTGATTCGAAATAGAACACAAAGTTGTAGCCATGCCAGTTTGCTTCAAAAATGGATGTTGCCGCAAAACAGCTAAAATTCTAAAACGTGGATGCTTCACACACATCTTCAACTTGGCATCACTGAAGATCGAAGCAACCAGCACAGTTTCAAGATCCATTTTTTTTTTCGCAGAACCTCATGATGTCACAGTGACGTTGACCTTTGACCTTTTCGATATAAAAAATCATCACATTATCCTATTAGACATTTGTGTGAAATTTTCTCATAATTAGCGTATGAATTCTTGAGTTATCGTATGGCCAAAAACATTCTAATCAGTTCGTCCAAGTGGACTTTTGTGCCAAATCTGAAGATATTCCCTCAAAGTGTTCCTGGGATTCATTCAATATGTGCAATAATAATATCAATATGTGCAATAATAATATTAATGGGGACAAGGGAGTTTGAACTTCTGTTTTTGATTTCCATGCCTCTGATAACATTTCATCTCCAGCGGGAAAACAGTTTATCCAGCCTTCCGGAGTTCTATTTAATGGAGCCTTTAGGCAATGACGGTATTAGGACCGCTCTGCTGCGGCCAAATCTTAAGCCTGTCTCAAGTACATATTCCCAGTGTCTTACTGTGTATGGCTCCTTGCAAATGATTCCATTACATGTCATGTCAAGTTATAACTAAAAACAAATCAGACCATGTTTACTGCTATAAAACACTGAGAAAACTTTATGAGTTAAAATTGTGAGCAGAGGTACAAAGTGCATTCAGCTACATCAACTATGACCACTTTAAAATACAAACATTTCTGGTATGTGGAGTTGCAGAATGTCATTAAACTATAATAGCAAAGCAAATCCTGTGGCTGCATAAAAATAGCTCCAATACATCTATATTTTGACATCAAACAGAATTGGGAAGGCTGTTTTCTCACTAACAAATACACGGCTGTGTATTTGCTGGCAGATTGAACCCCAATGCAATGCCTTTTGCTAGTTAATGCAAAAAAAAAAACATTCAGACAGTCAAATGTATATACACAGTAATCATACAGGAACCAATGCACTTTAAATAAGGTGACACCTCATGTTGTATTTACAATAAATATGTTGATGGTCATATAACATCCTTAAAACACCCTTCACATTCTGAACAGAACGTGGCCCCTTGCACAACATATTTTACAATACAGATTATTTTCATATGGTTAAAGCAAATGGTGTGTTTGAGAAATAGATGCACATATTATCATTACTGAGTCAACAAGGTTTCAATCCCCAAATGAATAACTGGATACTGAGGTTGACATGACAGTTATCAAACACTGTTATAGCCTGTGTTTTGTAACCTAATGATTTACATAAAAATATGTGATGATTAAAAATAACAGACAACAATGTATCAGTTAATAAACAATATTATAAATGAGTAATTCCACTTGCATTACAGGAATGACACAGGACACCCAAGTGCAACATGTATGAATAAAGTATGTACTGTATGTTATTGGGAATATCGTTATAAAAAGAGTGTCATGGGAGCAAAAGCCATCAGGGTGAACACAGGTCTTCTATCTGCTTGGGATTTAGAAAAGTCACCATCTCTCGTATGCCGTCTTCACAAAGTGTGGTCTGAGGAGCTGTGCTCAGATTTTCTCTCTCCTCTTTAAATTTTCTCCATGTCTCTGGAATTAAAAAAAAAACACTTGAAATTAATATAAAATCTAACACCAAAACCAAAATAGTCCTATTATAATAAGTCAGCAGGATTTTACAAAACGGAATCATGAAACAAACCTTCATCAAGTGTTGTAAGTAATGTGTAATTTTCTGGATGATCCACAATGTCTTTTCTTTGAACGTCACCAATTTCCATTAATTGTAACACACCTGCATAAATAAAGAACTCAGATGAGAGTCATACATTTGTGCAGCAATACTTGTCTTATTCGTCTTAAAGGAATAGTCTGACAATTTGGAAAATACTCTTTGTTTTCTTGTATTACGTATACAGGTGTTGTTCAAAACACGTTTGTCTGTGTGTGTGTTTCTTTTAAGCTGGAATTATGTTTCTGCAGAGATAAATAAAACCCAAATTCCTTTGTCTTTGTTTCACAAATGTTAACGCTAATTGATTTCTTCTGTGCTTTCTGTACATTGAGGTTTGCTAAATGGCACATTGCTTTCTAGTGGACACTTATGTTATACTCAGTCCGTACAAGTAAAAAAGAACAATGTACAAATGACTGTGCGCAAATGACACCTGTGTATGTTCACTTACGTGCAGCCTATAGAAGTGTAATTCCAACTTTAGTTGAGAAGACTTATATGACTCTTATGTCTATACAATAAATATGAAGGTACTACCAAAATCCTTCGACCAGCACTAAACTATACAACAACAAAGCATAAAATGTTTGATTTTATAGCGGGCTATATGCTAGATGCTAAAGCTAAGCTAACTGGCTGCTGTCTGTAGCTTCATATCTAACTGACAGATATCAGACTGGTATTAATCTCAGTTGCCACCAGTAGTTACAGTAGTTACCTTCGACAGTCTTCCATACTTGCACTTCAACCTCAGCAGTACTTTGTCTTTCAACAGCAATGATCCTAACTGTGCTGGGTGAGTCAACTTTCAAAGATGAGTCTACTTTATACACCAAGAGGTTATTTTTATATCCGAGATAACACTGGGTCTGGTTACGTTCAGCTTTACTTTCTAAAGAGACAAAACAGACACAGGTTGCGTGCATGGTGTTTATAGCCGAGAAAACATCATGTCAGTATAAACAGTTAATTATGTCATAAGTCATGTTTGACTACCTGTACAAGTCTTGCAGCACTTTCCCGCTGATTTCATAGGATGTGGGCATGGGTACTGGCTGGGACACGTGATGCGTTTGCAGTCCTGGAGGCCATCAGTACAAGTGCACAGGATGCACTCCAGGACCTTCCCCAAAACTGGGTGCCAAATGTCTCCATGAGAGTACGTCTTGCCATTGTATAAGCACGCTGAGAGAAATGAAAAACAGCTGAGTGTTGTGCTACATATGGAAGCGATCATAAAGTTGTGAGGAACATGCCGATAAAATCAAATACCTATACAGGATCTTTGTTTTGACAATGTCTCACCTCTTTGGTGTTTCCTCTGCAACAAAATCTTCACGGTGGTCTCTGAAGCCCCTTTGAGGTTAAGTTTACTGAGGCTCAGGCCTCTGGGAGAAGTCCTGTCTCTGGGTGTAGTGGCACGGTCGGACCGCACCCTGCTCTGCTCTCCAGAACACTGGTCGACTGAATGCCTCTTTTGTAAACGCAGATATTATAAAACACAGTTATCTTTCATCGTTTCAGCTTTTGGCTTTACTTGCTTTTCCCCTGAGTGATAGCTGAAGGAGCATCATAGCCCTAAATCATAAAAGTGCATTGCCTGGCTCCAGATCTCTCAATCACTTCCCACATCTCAGATTCTTTCAGCAATTCAAATAGAACAACACTGCAATTCAGTCTTATTCTCAGGCCAAGTGGTTTATGAATCTTGAGGGGAAATTTGACTTTGCTTTGTCTTTAATGATTACAGCAATATGGCCGTTTCAGAAATAATCTGAACAATGTGATGCCAAGATGAGCAAATCATCCTTCCGATGCTCAAGGGAAAACTATTAATTTGCTCGCCCTCTTGCACAGGTAGGTCAAAGGTCAGCGTGAGCTACTGAGCAGCTCCCCTGAAGCTGGTAGTGATCTCAGTGTTATGTTCAAGGACCCTTCCTCAGAGCAGACACTTGCCTGTGAGACCAGTAACTTGTAGTTAAGTGCACCTGCTCAACTGACAACGCCACATTACTTCCACTACATTTAAATATATTTTCAAAGATAGTCAAGTTTCTTGTAAAAGCAATATCTAGGAAATGTTAATTTAATGATAAATCAGCAAAAACATACAACGCCTCTGTTTAGTTGCTGGTTTCCATCCTCAGTTGATGAGGAGCCACTGGTGCCATAATCTAAAAACCAAACAGGAAAAAAACCAAGTGTGAGGACAATGTAATTAACACGGAAAATATGACATTAGGGCTGGGCTGTAATTCAGAATGATTGTATATCGACTTTTAGTGGAATTGTTTCATAATGTTATGATCGTATTGTGATGTTTTTCAGTGCAATAACATGGAACATTGCATTGAACATAATTTTGATAATTTTCAGTGTAACTTTGCATCTATTTGCTTTTTTGATATATATTAATATCAGAAAAAAACATTGTTATTAATCAGCGAATGCTCAGGCCTAATCTGCATGTTTTAGTCCTAAAAAAATATGATTGCAGGTTAGAAACAGAATAAAGCCATTGTGTAAGCTTGGAGGAGTTTGACTACCTTTACACACCAAACAGCAGGTATCTGGGACAGAGACTGGTGAGGAACAGGCGATTGGTTGGCATGTTTTCAGAGCGCAGAAAATATTTCCATTCTGAGAAAAGAAAGGGAGGGAAAGTTTCTTATCTTCTTAAATGTCCAAGTATGAGCTCCAGAGAGCAAGGCTTAAGTACTCCAATGTTTTTGCAGGCTTCTTGAGACCTGTTTATTTATTTATATTAACTAACATTTATGTCACTCAGAATCATAGAGACAAAGTCCACACAACAAATAATCACAGTGTCTTCTGAGATCTAATTTTCTTGAAAAATACCAAAAATATTCTTCTGCCACACACAATGGACACACTCAGACACCAGTGGTGGCTGAGCTGCTACGCAAGGTGCTGTCCTGCTCATATGAGACAATAAGGATTCAGTGTCTTCCTTAAGGACACAAATAACTACAAATAGCTCGAAATAATGGACAACATGCTCATAGCAACATCAGGACATTGCATGTCTTGTAAACTTGCTGAGTGATCCATTTTAAAACCTGCAGTAAAATATAATCACACTGTCTTCTGTGAAACACAGGAAACCAATATCTTAGTAATAAGCAAAGCTGTGAGAATGTTACATTGAAATAAGGCATGAACAGATACTGCAAAGAGAATAGAACAAGTAATTCAGAGATCCATAGAAGAAGTGTATTAGGATAAAGGTGATTTGTACTGCTCTACATTTTTTATTAGGAATCTTTTTGTGAAGTACATTGTTATGTGTTGTCTCCTTGGAAACATCTGTTAATATACACCACTTAACAACTCATAAAATTAACTTCTCACATCATGCGGCCTTTGAAGGACAACTCCAGGGTGATGTCAATTTTGGCTTCACTTCCACTTTCCTCTCCGATATCTGCCTTTAGTTTGCTAAATTAAAAATGCCATCCAATGTCTTGTGCCGATTACAACCACGCTAAGCCTACACACGAACCAAAGCATGATGCTTTCACCAGCTACAGATTAAATGGAATTTAATGATGCATTTCCACTTTAACTGGATAGCATTAGCAGCAATATTGTAAGTTAGACACGCACGCACGCACACACACACACACACACACATATCTAAAAATGTTCTCTGCATGGAATACGAGATATTTAAGATTCATTTAAAGGTGCAGTAGGTAAGCCTTATAAAACTAACTTTCTGTCATATTTGCTGAAACTGACCCAATGTTCCAGTAGAACTACATTAGGCAGGTCATTTAAAAAACAATCTGGCTCCTCTGGCACCACCTACAGCCTGTAGTGCAATTTGCAAAAATCCACAGCTTCCTGTTCAGATGCACCAATCAGGTCCGGAGTGGGGTGTCTAACTGCATGTCAATCACTGCTCATGCACACGCATTCATTCTCCCTTGTGGGGGGAGGGGCTTAGGAGACCGTTTTGGGCTTTAGCAGAAAGGGGGGAGGGACTGAGAAGTTGTCGATGTTCACATTTTTTGGCTAAGTCTTGGATCTTCACTACCTACAGCACCTTTAATGCACATCTAGTAATTAAAAAATTTTTCTTGACTTTGGTGGTAGTCCTTGAATACGCTGTTTAATAGGAAAAGAAACTTACAGAGCATGTGCACATAACACATTGATTGCTTTGCTTGGAGGGGAAGAGGTCGAGCTTTGTGAAGGTCTCCCCTGGCTGATAAATACTTCCATTATACCTGCAGGATTTCACTGAAGCTCGCAGCCCTGCAGGGATCCTGGGCTCATCTGAGGAGGGCACAACACACAAGACAGCAGTGTCACCCACTAAAACTCTAAAAACTCAGAGCTGATAGGGTGTTAGAGGAGGACAGTGTACCTGTGCATCTTGGACAACACTGCTGAGGCTCAGCTACTGGGTGTTCACATGGCAGAGCAGGACACTTGATTGTGTTACATTTCACATGACCTGTCTAAGAGAGAGTTTACAAGCACAAAATCCCAAGCACAGAGTTCTTCAGACAGTCGAGCAATGTTAGTGTAATATTCCTTTAGATGTTTATTTAGAAGTGATAAATAGGTGTTCAGCGGTACCTCCGTGCAGACACAGCGCATACAGAACATGAATCCGAAGGGCTCTAGGTAGGGATGCCAGCTGTCTCCTGGGCTGTATGTCTTGTCTTTGAAACTACATACCACCCCGGACCCTGGGTGTCAAAAATGAGGATGAGCTACATGTGGCGCAGATGACCGAACGTCCAAATAAACGCTTTTACATGTGAACTAATACATAAGACATTTTCGTCAAGGCGTCAGCAGCTCAAGTAATGCAAGCCAGAGGAAAACATGGGAAACTGCAAATGAATACCACTGATCCCACTTCAGCCCATTAACACAAACAGAAGTTTAACTTTTGGTAGCTTTTCTGTGACAGAACGATATAGGCCTATAAATAAGTTTCACCACAAACACCAAAGTTACACCACACGTTTAACGCTAGAGCAATAGAGGATGTTAATCTTAAAATATCTCTTCAGTTTTGGCTGAGTGCGAGAAAACTTTCCTTATATGATTAACATTGTCATGCTTCTCCTTATTTTAAGCCCCGCATACGTTTGAACAGGACAGAATAAGCATCAGCAGGGTTTGGCTCTTACCTTTCCGGGGTTTTAGCTCTGCATCTGCAAACCAAATGATGAAAAAGAAGAAAAACATGGACTTCATTTTTTAAATGTGCGTGACTGAGTCTTCAGCGCGCAATAAGTGTGTTTCTGCAGGACAGAAACTGCAGGACTGTGAGACAAGGATACAAAATATATATAAAATTGTTCTTTTGGTTGATTTATGACGCCCCCTTCAGGAGATAAAAGGTAGCGCTCGGTAACAGGGATGACAGTTAGAGTATTACTCTAAAATACACAAGATATGGTATGGAGTGATTACATTACAGATGTGGAGGAAGTGCTGAGATATTTTACTAACTATAAGTAGCGATTCCACACTATACAACTCGATCACAAGTAAATCCTGCATCATTTTCCTAATTTCCTAAAAAATATCAAAAGTAAAAGTACTCATTAGCTGACTGGTTGGCCCCGTTTTATCTACTATTAGTATTGTTCATTATTATTATTATTATTATAACAAATGCATTATGTTGCATTCTAATGTTTTATCTGGACATAATTTTAACTATAGTATTTAAAATAGTATATTATATATAAATGTTAGGAGCTAGTTACTATATGTCATATAAATGTAGTGAAGTTAAATATTCATAGAAGTACATATAGCTTAAAATTAGAGTAAATAGTGAAGTACAAGTAGCACTAGAGTAAATGCACTTAGTTATATTGCACCATCGGTTGATATACTGAACTTCAGGCAAGAGCGTAAGTTATAGTAGTCATTGTTCTATCTTCTATTACTTCCAGTGAAAGGGAAATTATCCCTGAATAATGCTGATTCAACTGTGCTAATTTTTGAGCCTGTATTTTGTGTTGTTGTATTGGATTAAATATCGTAAAACCAGCTAACATTCACAAGGTAGGCCATGAAGAATTGAGGGCTAACATGTAGACAAAATACTTAATACTGTTCTCCATTTATTAACACACATGGGGGGATAACAACGTGCAAACATGTTAAAATAGACATCAAGATGCCAAGAAACTTACTTGAAGATATGTAAAACCAAAAGAGATGTGACCAATATTCCTACAATGATTCTGGTACTCCTGCTCCATATACTATGATGCCTATTGCAAGCCATCACCTGGCTTAATAATAAAGTAGTTTGTTTGGAGTAACAGCTTAATTCAGTGCAGATGTACATCGAAACAAAGAAAATCTCAGACTTAATCACAGATTCCTAAAATCCACAAAACAGTATTTTTTAAAATGGGATTCCTCTTGAGATGGAGGAAATGGCATGCTCCCAACTTACCAAAGATCTGAAACAGGTTGAGACTTACAAAAAAACAACCCCAAATAAACCCCAAATAGACAGTACTCCTGTTTCCCTTTTATAAACTGCATTAGATAATTGGAACACTAACTTTTCAGCCATGAGTGGCCTAAAACTTTGCTTTCATCCAGCCTGGCCATAGCTCAAAACTGTCAATATTTTTAATAAAAATGTCACTTAAGATATTGTGTGTTTTTAAGTAGCTGAACACCCAGAAACATTGTTGTTTTTAATCAAAAAATGTTTCTTATACTGTATAGGGTCCAATGTGTGTGAGAATCTTGATAGTTGAAAGAACGTCACAAGCAAATGTTAAAACACATAGTATAGTAATCCTTGATCAGACACACCTAAGCATCCTCCACTAAACAAGATTTGGATTCAACGGCTGTCATATAAGTTACTTTAAATGTCTGAAGTACAAGATATTGCATTATATGATGAATTAGACCGCTACACACCCACACCCACACCCACACACACAACAGACAACAGAAAGCAAAAGTGGTGGAGTCTCAAGAACTGCTGCTGTGCGCCCCTGAGTCATCCTCTTGCTTCTGCCGTTTCTTCGCTCGGATTTCATTCATGGCTTCCTCTATGGAGCGTGTGTCCCTCTTGTTGGCCACCGGCACTGGAAGAAAAAATAAAATAAAAAATAAGGAGTGAATAAAGAGGCAGAAGGAGAACTGTGGTTCGAATTGCATAAGTGAGGCAAAGCAATACAGTGATCAGTGCAACAACATTTACTCACCACAGCCATAAGCGCTGTTGGCCTCCAGTGTATGTGCTGCATCTTTTGCAGCTGAGGTGCCAATCAGGTGACTGTACTTGTCTCTGTAGTTGGAGTTGGGACATGTTTCTGCCTTCTTTGTCTGACTGGATGCGGTTTCTTCCAATGCAGCCTGTTCCTGCAGTGAAGAGGAAAGAAAAAGTCAGTCACGGATGAATCAACCCCATATACATAGTTAGATATCACCAATGTGAAATTCTTTGGCAGAGTTCCTTGGCAGTAAAAATGTAAAACGTATATTTAAATATACCTGCTTCCTCTTAACCTGCCTCACTAGCTTTTACTTCAGTAAATTAATCAACATCTCTCCTGAGACTTGGGACTTGTAGCAATCAACTGTAGATTATGCATTACTGAATATAAACTTCATGTAAAGGGCAACACAATAATGATATCCTTAGCCAAAGACCATTTGTGGTCAAGGTTATCGAAGTTAAGGCACCTTTGTATTTCTTTATGCTCCATTGAAAGTGACAGTCTGTGAAGAAATTGGGGTTTCTTTCATGATCATTTTCTCGCTCTATGCTTGTTGAGTCTGAACAAAATTGCATTGTATTTTGTAAATAAGAGACGAAAATTGACACAATAAATATTTTACAGTGATTTTGTCCGTCTCCCTCTTTGCTTGTTTGTGATACAGTGACAGGCCCCCTAGTAAGACAGCCACTGGGACTCTCAGACATGAGAACGACATGTTAAATTGCCATCAGATTAATGTAAAAGGGTGCATGTCTGAAATGGGCCTCAGTGAGAAAAAAAAACAAACAGTCTTCCTGTCTTACTTTTAATCTGCGCCGCTGCTCTGCCAGCTTGGGGTCCCACTCCTCTCCTTTGCGATAAGCTTCTAGCTCCTCATCTGATGGAGCAAACTCCTGCCATAGCACAAGGTGGAAATTAGTCACATTTCCCCACATTATTTTAATATCCAACACTGGATTACAAGCAATGTATTCAGACCTTCTTGAAAAGCATGACATAACGGCTCTCCTCGTCTTCTCCGAAAGAAAAAGAAGTCAGACCAGCCACTTCTGCAACATCATGCCTATGAGACAGAAAGGAATGACATGTTAATTGTTGTGAGCATATGATCAAACATGTCATGTTTGTTGCGTAAAATTAGCTTATTGTAATTATCTGAAGTAATCACTACTTACAATATACTCCTTTCAATCTTCCCCATAGGATTGTATTTTCGTTTCTGTTGTGAACTGTCTTGAATGAAATCCGACACTTCTTTCTCCATCTAAACGAGAGACATAGGGAGTCAGTCTGTGTACTTTTAAATGTGATAAATACCGACGAAGGGAGTGGAGAAGGGAGGCCACAGGAGCTCTGTGTTAGAGCAGTGGCCACGTTATTATATAAACTTATACAATCTAATGCAATCCAATACAACTGTTCTGCCATAAAGTCTACTTTTAGGGTGCCTGTAATGTTTATGATGCTGTTGTCATAAAGGTGTTAATTCAATTATATGTTTTAGCATTTATGTCACAGTTAAAGGTGGTTTTGTAGTCGAGTGCATTATATTGAGGTGCTTCTAATATTCTGTCCCCCATATTTAAATAAAAAAGGCAAAGAAATTACCAATTACTCAATATACTGAAGTCCAGTACAGCACCAGCTTTAACTATAACCTCGGTAAAAAACATAATTGAATTTACACATTTCCAACAATGTCAAAAAAAATCTATTATTATAAATGCTGTAAGTTGTATTGGATTGCATTCGATTGTTGTGGTGTACCTAATAAAGTGGCTACGGAGTGTATATTCAATAGTGTAACAGATGGGACACTTAAGCTCTCACCTTTTTCCTGAACTCGGCTTTCTTTCTTCTCTCATCTTCCTCCATCTTCTTGAGTCTTGCTGCTTGCTCTTAAAAAAGAACAGAAATTAAAGTTTTCATGTCATGTGGTTTGTTTGTGTCCGATAGCGTTTAAAGTTTCCATTGTAAAACACAGATCACATAGTCTTACAGCTACAACCGGCCTGCTCATATTTTAAAGACTTAAGTCATGAAAAGGCTAATCAAGAGACAGACTTCTTGTAATCCCAAAACCACATTTCCAGAACATTCAAGGCAAGTACACAGTGACTCAAATCCTATTATTTGTTGCATGTGTCTCCAGGCAAACATCCTCTGATGTTTTATTGCAAGCCATACTCATAACAGTTAATGAAATGGATTTGGTTACTTTTTATCATCGGCGTTTTGTGGTTATGTCTTCACAGCAACTTAAAATGAGATGACGTTTGTTTATTTGTAGCAACACTACACTTAGTATTGCCACAATTTTGTGCTGGGCTCTAAATAAGTACAGTTTCACTTGAGATCTGCAAACAGGAAATATTTTAACTAAATATACTTAAAAAGTACTATTAAAATAGATAGGCCTATATATGGAGCCTAACAGAGAAGTAGCTGCTGTTTGTAACTCTGAAAGTCTCAAAGGTAGCTTTCAGTAACTTTTAAATACATAGGTGATTTACTATCTATCTATCTATACCAATTAACCAATATATGAATAATTAATTATTATGTACACTTTTTTTTTTTTTTTTACATTATTCACTTTTGTCTACTTACAAAATGTCCATAACCTGATCTTATAGCAAAGATAATGGTTTCTGAAAAGTAAAAGCTGTAAATTAATTGGCAGAGAGAAATTGTAGCTAAAACTGTGATCATGAATGGAAATAATAGGATCTTTCAAGAAATTGATATCTAAAGGTCGAGCACTATGAACGTTAAGAGGACACTTATTTTCCATGTCAACATTCAGGAGGCTGCAGATGAACAGTGCTGGTTGTTTACATGGTGCTTAGAGCAGGTTTGTTATGTAACAGTACTGTAACAGCAGCGCCACTTGTATTCTGACTAGCCTAACAGTTTGATCATGGTCACAGATTTAATCCATTCATGAATATGAATAACGTTACACATCAAGGATTTGGCCAGCAGATATCGCCATTTTGACTGTATCGAATGTTTCAAAACAAAGAACCTTTTTTTTTTTTTTAAACACAAGTCATTCTTAGTTCATAGTTATTCAGTGCATCAGAAAGCTTCGTTTCCCACATCACTAGTCTAGACTGTGACCTCGGGTCTGCGTCTGCGGCAGTCTGCGGACATGCGGGCTGCATGATCCGCTGAGGCGGTGCTAACCCAGGGCCACAACAGTGCAAACTCAACTGGCCAATGGCAGCACCAGAAGTGCTCTCTTCGCCTGTCCTTCTAATTTGTGACACAAATCTAAGTCCCTTATTATATCCATTTGGACTGTTTTAAAGTAACGCAAAACGAGTCCTTATTTATGCAAAACATGATGTACCTCGAGCCTTTCGCCGGCTTTCCTTGTCGCCGACTGTTGGAGGCTTTTCCATCGAGTTTAAGATTGAGCCTAGGAGGTCCGCCATCTTGGAATGATAGGGCACACCGCTGTTAAGGGGAGGTTGCTACAGCCAGGTCGAGTTGTTGCTAAAAGTTGCTTAATGGCGTTGTGATGTCATTACGCAAAGACGTAAACTGTATCATTACGTAGAATACACAATTACGTTACTCAAATTGACTAATATAAACACGTGTTTTATGATCAGATATATTTTTTGTTTCGTTATATAGGCTATATACAAAGGCTATATATGTAAGCAGGGTTAAAAATTTACTTTTTTTGTCCACCAGCCCAATGGCTAGTGAATGTTCAAATTTTAGCAGCCACTCAATAGATTACCATTGTTTTTTTGGCTGGTGAGTGAAGCAAATCTACCAGCCACTTGCATATTTTACCAGCATTTGGCTAGTAGATGGTGCTAATTTTGAACCCTGTATGTAAGCCTATATAAGTTTGCTTATTCATATTTCACGATAACAACAACAAGAATAACAAGGTTGAACAATTACAGCTAGCTCATAAAGTGCATGCTTTTTTTAACCTAGCTAGTAATGTGATGCGTTATATAGCCTACTACTAACCAAACAATAGTAGCCTACTCTGAATGTGTTTAAATGATTTGACCAAAAAAAATGTAGCTTGTTGTTTAGTTTCTCTTGTTGAAATCATGCTTCTTCTGCTGCATCAACGATTGCTGCTGCTGCCTCTGGCTGGTTATTTAGCTGAGAATTGCAAGAGATTTGCAAATTGTATTAAAATCTCCCAGCATCTTTGCATTGGGAGCTTTTAATAAAGTGTGCAGATCTTTTGTATGTCCAATAATAAATATAGGCCTATAATACAGTAAATACAACACTTTCAATGGGGCTATTTTGCATAATGAGTACTTTTACTTTTGATACTTTAAGTGCAATTTGCCGCTAATACTTATACTTATATAGGCTACTCAAATATTTTTGTTATTATGTACTGAAGTAGCAAATATATCATGCTATATATAGAGAGATAGAATGGCTTTCTGTACTATTGAAGCCCCACAATGTGATTCACACTGATGAGATGGGTGTACTTTAAGTGTATCCAGAGTAACCTTAAATCAACATTATGTTGGTCATTCATTGGAAGAAAACAATTTAATTTCTCTTTTTTTTTGTCATACATACAATATCTTAAAAACAAAGGAGTCTGCTGCAGTCATGGGATTTGAGATGGGAGAGCTTGAAAAAGTTATTTAGTTAGTTAAGTTAAAAAAACATATATGCAACTGCATTTAATCGTTTTAAATTCATTGAGCTGTCATGTCTATATTTATGAGGCAGCAGACCGGGAAACTGACACATCATCGTCACTCTCGCAACAGACATAAAGAAGGTCGGCAGGCAACCAGGTGCAGTGGCCTTTTCAAACACTGGATGTCATTACGAATAAACTCCCTTTAAATACATTTTGACAACTTACTGTAAATTCAAACTATCTAGAAATGTTTGTATTGTTTCACCTTCAAGTCTCTTATACACCCAGTTGCCCTTCAAAACAATGGGAGGAGTGCTACATACATCCTTATGTGCAGCAGCCCCAAATCTTTAATAAAGAAAAACACAATTCACACAAATATAATCATATAATATCAGCTGGTGTAATCTCTCAGCTGTGCCACTTCATTACGTGCAATTTCAGTTAATAGGAGAGTCACGACCACTAATAGTGTTAGCAATTTATGTGCAACATTAGTGGAGAACAGCAGTTGCAGCTGTGTGTGTTTGTGTGTGTGTGTGTGTGTGTGTGTGTGTAGGCGTACGTGTGTGTGCGTGCGCGTGCATGCGTGTGTGTGAGAGACAGAGAGTGAGAGAGAGAGAATACTGTGAATGTTTCATCATTTTACAACAGACATGCCTCACTGTCAATTTGAAGATAAGCCTTATCTCCAGTGTGTGTGTGTGTGTAAACAGTTGCTTGTGTAAACAAGCAAACATTTTAATAAGCACTAGGGGGCATGCTATACAAGTATATGTCTATGTCTATCTATGCATGCCTTGTGTTGTTATTGTTTAGTTAACAATCCTCCCCTGTGTTACTGGAGCAGCGTGTTTTGTGCTGTTTGATTGTAGTTTCACAGCATCAGCAATAACACATGAACTTTTGCCATATTCAGACGTAGGCAGAGCAGTGGTCGAACAGAAAACACAGCAGGACAGACAGTATTGTACTGCTTACTGTGTCTAAAACCAATAGATCAGTTAGTATTTCACCTATAATAACAACTTTTGGAGGGCTTGTTCTTTTGAAGGAGTCCTTTGTGGAACAGCCAAATAGGGGGTGTATGTAAGTACCAAAGAACGGACCCTTTTTCATTACGATTTCTCTGATGGTACAAGTAATTTATAGTATCTCAATCACATAACAGGTTGTATAATAAAGTATTGTTTTGCACAAAACACTTAACACATACAATTACAGTATGGTTCTTTCTAAAATGCCTAAAAGTAATCTTAAATTCTCAAGAAGCTGCAGCTGTGGACTAAACTGAGTAAGCTGATAGTCCTGACTTTCAGCCCTCAGACTGCCATCATTCAGCGATACTTTGTTATTGTGATTTGGACAGAGCACGACAGACTCCTCCCCCGTGGGTTGAAATGCTGTATAAATGCAGCATCAGCCTGTCAACAACAGTGTCTGAAAGCTTATTGGTACCTAAACATGAAGGGACTGAGCTTGGTTCTCCTTGTGCTTCTCCTGATGCTCGCAGTCGGGGAGGGTAAGCAATGGATACACCCATTTTCTTCCTGTGCGAGATCAAATCAAGCGAATCATGATATGGCAAATGCTCAAACTACACTGTGCTCGTTAGTGGGCTTGTTTGTGTGGCTCTGAGAAGAAATCAAACAAATTATGACATCACAACTTGACAGTTTTTGTTAACCATTAAGTCATTGCAAATTGTGTTAACTTCTTTTTAAGATGAATGGATTTAATGTGATTAGTTTATAAAAACGAGTCCACAAGTTACATCAATATTCATCAGAAATATGGGAAGAATTTCTAATTCTTTTATAATTATCTATAGGCAATGATCCAGAAATGCAGTACTGGACATGTGGGTATAGAGGACTCTGCAGACGGTTCTGCTATGCTCAGGAGTACATCGTTGGTCATCACGGTTGCCCTCGAAGATACAGGTAGGCCTGCTAGGATCATAACTGCATACATTTAGTTGCAAAGGCAGCATAGCAATGATTGCTAATAGTAAGATTATCTTAAGCTGTACTGTCTGTGCTCATTTTCAGGTGCTGTGCTGTGCGGTCTTAGCATCTGCATGCACCAGTACGAGGGCTGACATCTCCAGCACAGGTAGCTGTGATCCTGGTTTACAGACGGCATTATTCTGGACAAACCATTTTGACGTTTCTCTCAATCAACCCCTCTTGGACATCTAACACGCTTTTGAAGTGGATTTTATATACAGCTCATTTTACAGCTATTAGGTGTGCAGCTGCAAGCCTGCTGCTCATAGATTTGTTTTTGTTGCTTGAAACCGTGTGTGACTGATCCCGTATCTCACATTTAATAACGTTTTATAATCAATTCTTTGTGAGCAGTCAGTTCGACTCTCTGAAATGCAGTGTTACCAATAAATGCATGGAAATAAATTGACTGATGTTTTGGTTTGTTGCCATTCAGTTAGGGTAAACATCACTACCATCTTTAATTATACTGTCCCAAATGTAATGCAAAGTCATTCTTTAAGTTTAATATCTGAAATATAGTGTTAGCACTAACTCTGCAGCCCATTACCCACTTGGCTTGACCTTAGGGAAATAACAGCATGGAAAGCAGTCTGAGCTGAGTCTGGCACGCTTTCGCTCAGCCGCTAGTGACAGGACACAATAATGGTCAAGTGACTGACCCAAATAGCTGTGATGGAATAGAGCTTTTGTGAATGAATTATTGTGTCTCTGTGTTTATCTTAATTCACCATTCTGTCTGTCTGGACAACACTGTCTGGAACAGACAGACAACGTCACAATCCACCATTGCAAAGCAAATTCATTGTCATATTGTCTGCCTTTCTTTTGTCAAATATCTTTGTTGGTGAACTTTGGCTGCGTTTTATTTCATTTATTTAGGAAGCAATGTGACTATCAGCTGAAAACAAATTCCCACCTGAGTTTAAGGCAACATCATCACTGGACAACACGAAGTCATGATAAATGAGTAAATACTGACATCTAGTAACCAACTGACTATATGATTCAAACATTTTATTGTCCATCTAGTTACTGAATGTTGTGCCATGGTTAACAGAGCCAGGATCTGAAGATGGTTAATGACTGTTCCGGGCTAGTAGGTGTTAAAGGCATGGATGCTGCTATTTGTAAACACGAGCCGCTGTATTGTGCCGCCCTGCATTGTCGTCTGAGTGGAATCTTTGTGCTATTCAGACAGTGCAGCGGGACCAAACTACAAAGGGGTAACCCCCCACAAACCTGTTTACACAAGGCTGTCTGTCTTCACAAAGCTGACAGCTTAAAACAGTAAGTTATTACAGGATGGATGTATTTTTTAACTGTAACAGTAAAGACCTTTGTCACTGTAGATAAACTAGGGTTTAAAAATGCTGCGGGTGCTTTTTACAAGTTGAGAAGAAATCACATAGTGATATTCTAATGCTAGCAACAAACTGTGACCTTTAACACTGCAGCCCAAGTTAAGTACGGGTGCAGTTCCTCAAGTCTGAGTGACTTGTCAAAATAAAATGGTAACTGGAAATTATTTAGAGAGGAAATCACAGAGCCGACACTTGACTTTAACAATTGTGTCTGTACTGTTAAGTAAAAGTAGTGTTTTGGTCAAACTGAATGTTAATCTCATAATACTATAGGCCTAATAAACACATGGCATCATTAAGAAATATGTAAACGCATCAAGGATGATCTTTGACTTGTCTACTTTATATACATTTACTATTTATCCATATAAACCTATCATGTACTAATGTTTATTTCTGCTTTGGTGTTGAGAGTCAATCCTAAGACTTGTGAACAAAATAAAATGGCCTCCACTTCATTAGATGGAGCAGTGTAAGTTTGCAGCCTGACAAAGAAAAAACAACTTTTTACAACTTCCAGTTCCTCAACTAAGCGACTCAGAAATCCAGACTAGTCCTGAAACCACTCCAGCGTTGTTCTCAGCTGTGTGATAGTAGTTGTTATCCTAAGTCAGAGCACTTTAGATAATATTTTCTTAAAGGACTTTGACCAGTCTCTTGCATTTGAGAGGCATCTGTTGTGGTGCTGCCACCACTATAATCCAGTAGCTAGAGCGATGGCATTATCAAGGTGATGAGCAATACCTGGATTTCATTTGAAGTTTTGCTTGATGTTCCGACATGCCGAGTGACATGTGTCACCACGACGTGTAGTTACATTTTTCAATAGGTGCATGTCATGGTACGACGTAGGGTCCGTGCCTCCACATACCTACGTATGTAGCCAATGCGTAGATTTAACCCAGAAGCATAAATCACGCCTTAGAGTGCACCATTGGGTCTTCTGTCACCTATCTCTATACCTGTCTTCCGGTCTGTTTCTCCCTGCAATTGTCTGAGCTTATTTACTTTAGACTTCATGGTTTAGTTTGTCCTCTGATACCGTATGTGTATATCATCTTAAGGATGCCTCTAAGGTCAATCTAGAGTATCACAGCATAGGGTCTGTATTCATGTACATGAGATATGTCTGTAAATGAATAAAGATTGTTTGTGGACAAATAATAATACTTTGTACATTTTAAATTGAGTATTTCTAACAAATACAGAAAAAATGAAGATGAATTCTTACTAAATGCCATACCACACAACAGAAGTAACACCTGTAAAATGCTTTGCAATCCACGACAATAGCCCTGCAATAAACGTTATCATTGGGATGCTGTTGTATTATAATGTACAGGTTTTGTCGTTTGTGTCCAGACCCCGTTCCAACCTAACTTTGGACAGTAGGTCTTTGTGTTTGATGATCATGTAGACTTTTATAGGGAGACATAAACTGCAAGAAACAATTCCTATACTGCCCTACAAAGGCAAAGTGCAGTAACTACGAACACTGAAATGAGAAAATGGCTTCAAAGTTTTCATACACCAGAAACATGTTGTAGGTACAATAATGTTGATACTTTTATGTAATACTTTACAGAAAAATTTATACATAAAAAAAACCTTGATATGACCTTTACCCTAAAATGTAGATACTCACTCTGCCTTTGTCTAACCTCAACAAAAACTATTACAAAGGCAAGTCATATCTACTTGAAATGTGTTAATCCAACTTTCTTTTTTATTCCTTATACATTTTCTTTGTTTTAATTGTTTTATGTTTTGTTTTGATTTTATAGTTAGTGTTAAGTGCTTTTATAACCTTCTCATTATTCAAAATATATTTTGTCTATTCCTTTACATTATTTAATATTAAATTGTCATTCTATTATTTCCCCAAAACTCCTTATAATTTTACACAATCAAAATTTATTTGTTTTTTTTTTATTTATTAATTAATATTAAATAAATTTTTAATTATTATATTTAATATAATAAGGTTGTGTGTGTGTTTTTGTGTGTTGTGTGTGTGTGTGTGTGTGTGTGTGTTGTGTGTGTGTGTGTTATATTGAATATATCTTTTTATATTGTTTGTAATTGATATGTCATTTTTGTACAAAATTAAAAAATTTTATTACAATAAATACATATTAATATTAAAATATATATACAGGAGCAGGTCACAGGGCTGCACTTCCCACATACAGGAAATCAATCAACCTGACCTGTTTCCAGATTTCAAAGTAGGTTAGTAACCTCTTTACAGATGCTGCGATGATCACTTCAATAAGAACACCTATGGGCAGACCAGCTTACTACTTGCTGAACATGTGAAAGGTAGCAAAATGTGAAAAAGCTGGCACAGGTATATATCTGTATATTTAGTTTACTAATAAATACCTTAATGTCTGTACCACAAATTACATTTCAGTTGAATCTTCTTATTCAGATGCATACAAAACTAAACGCTTCCCTGACAGAATAGATATTTTATCCCAACAGTTTTCCCAGAAAATACAAAGAGGTTTTAGCTATTTCACTACAGCTGTACAATTTCATACTTTGATGTTAGAAAACTAATAAATGAGAAGTGGGTACGCAAAGGTACAACCATTGTTTTGTCAGGGCTTTATTGTGTTTCTGACAAAATATGTGATCAATATTTCATTACTAATGCTTAAATCTTATAATCGGAATGTAGCTACAGAATTTAAAGATTAGCTACCACTGAAAATTGCTCTGCTGTCCTGAAGAAAATCTCTGGGATTTTGTGTATGAGATGAGATCAAATTTAGAAAATGTGAGCATAGCGTTGGATGTTGGAGGTCTGCTGCACAAAGCAGAATAACTAAATTATTAACATAACATTGTTAAATTAAACCCATAACAGCGCTTTCTCTCAGCAAAAAGCCAGATGACCAAATGCAGTAATTCATCAAATAAAATTTTTCTGGAATGGGTCCTCAAAGTTGCAAATACAAAACTACAAATGCATAAAACAAATATTTACTTTTGGTTTCTTTGAAACATGAAAACCTTGGACCTGAAGGTTTTCTTTATTTTAATCCATCCTGCACTATAAAATTCATTCCGGTGATTTCTGCTGGCTTTAAGGGCAGACGTACAATTTTGAAGAGCAAATATTGCACAAAATTGTGTTGTACACTACTATAACTTGAGATCTGAGCATTATACATTTGAAAAAGTAATTTCTCACTGCCATTAAACCCTGTTGAAACAAGATCTCTTACGCCCTATTTTGTGTGTAATTTAATTTCATAAAAATAAACATCACACAACTTTGTGCAATATCTTAAGGAGTACAAAAAGGTTTTACAGCACTGTTTATGACCACATGCAATTTCACATCTCCAGTAAAGACATGATTTAGCTTGGATACCTGGACTTCTGAGTCAGGCTTGTTGGGTTAAAATCTCTAAGCTGTTGCTGCTGAGACAGTAAGGTGCAATCTTTCACATGTGGCAAAGCACTCACTAGCTTTAAACTACTTTTGTTTCCCAAATAAAATACTCAAGAAGGAACTCTTTTGTTAGTAATGCAAAAAAGCAAAATGCCCTTGAAGTTACAGCTGTGGGCTAAATTTAAGTCTGAGAAACCGATTGTCTTAGTTTAGGAGAAAGGTGTGATTTGGTGCCCGGTGCTGTGTCTGATGGGCCGACTGAGGTTGAAGCCAATCCTTTCAATTCAGAATGCAACTTAAAGCTTTATTGTATAGATTAATCAGTGTTCCACAACTTGTTATAAAAAGTTTGATGGAAAAAGTATTAAATATCTTTTTCTATTTTGAAGAATTTAAAAAGATAAAGTGAAATGAGAGTGCATTAACAACAATCCTTTCAAATGGTTTATAAAAAAATAAAGAGCCAATCTAACAATCCATGTGCCTGCCAGGACAGAACAAAGCAAACACATCAGAACATTGCAATGTACATATTCATTTGTTGTTACAGAGCTGGATTAGCAGTTTGTTTTAGGACAAAAACTCTGACTCACTCACAAATTGGCAGAGAACATTTGAAAACACACCAAAAAAAAAAAAACTGGAAAATGACAAAAGCAGTTATGAACTTAATATTGACAACAGTAAAACAAAATTTGCAAACTTATTTACATTGATCACTTACTAAAATAGAAAACTATCATCCATCCTTCTCCATCATCTCCTACTCTAGTATGCCAAATGCTGTAATTGAACCAGTCACAAAAAAGGAAGCTTTTTAGTCCCAGCCACTTACAATGAAAGGTTGTAGATGAGCGATGCTCAGTGCGCACACCAGTAAAGATATAGTCACAAAGACTAACTACCCATAAAATAGTTCGGCAGAGCTTCAATACAAACAGCCTATTAATATTTCAAATGGTAAAAAGTCATATGGAAATTTTACTAACAATCCATTTTCTACAAATGTAAATTTTTGTTCCGTCTTACAGAAGTTGATTTCAACTCAGGAGCTCGAAAGTGATTCTGATGCTGTTTGAATTAATGCCTGTCCAGTGGTGAAGATCAGACCACACAAAACAATGCATGTTTCGGATTTATACATCACTGAAGACGCTGTAGCAACTCTCTAATGACAGCCCTCTGCCTCATTGTAGACATTGTAAACAACATATAAAAAGGTAGGGCTATGGCTTAACTGTCATTAAAAAATATACATTTGATCACTGCATGCTACAGATTTACCTTACTAAACAGTCCTTGTGGTTTCTGTGCTAAATTATTGAGCTGAGCCAACACCTGGGTGTCAGCACAGCTTAAATGTGCCCCCTACCATTAGGATGGAGCATTGAAAAGGCTTAAAAAACCCAAGAAGTGATTTGTTGCTTCCTAAACAGTCCAAACTCTCAAGTAAAATTACACAGGCCTGAAGGTTTACATTCAAAAAGCCAAAACTGTTTTCTTGAAAATGTAGATATCTGATTTTTCCATTTTTTCCATTTTAGCTGAGGTCAGGTTTGAGGTACCATATAAAGTACTCTTCCCAGTGCTAGTAGGCCTGAGTAAACTATGTACTTTCCCATGTCATAACAACCGATCTAATATTTGATGACATTCATCATGACAGTTTTTAAGGAACTGACTGTTAAAAGAAAAAAAAAAAAAAAAGACAAGAGACCTTGAAAACATGCTGGCTGGGCACTGGGTAAGCTTTCACTAGTTGTAGTTTAGTTTAGGCAGTTTACTGGATGGCTGTTCTGTTTTGTATGTTTTTGGCTGTTTTCAGTGCACCTTTCTCATCGTGCATTATTGTCTTTATCACTCAGACAAGCCACTTTTCACTTCATAGCGTCTTAGGTTTGTGCAATTTAGGAGCTTTTCATACTGTCCATGGCAAAATGTGGACTTACAACATTTTCACAGCTCTGTAACATATTAAAGTTAAATCAGCTCTAAGGCCTATTTTGCAAAAAAAAATGACAAAACAAACTATATATTAGGGTTGGAAAATGGGACAGATATATCAGCTATACACAATCTATGGCTGATGTAATTTGTTTGGCTGTTTCAAATTCACCAAAATATTTGCGTTTATACGTCCACCACAACGGGATTCAAGGCTTCAAAAATGATGCAGATATGTAACCACAAAGAGCACAATTTCTATGTCATCAGTAATTGTAATGGAGCTGGCAATATGAGGCTTCATTCATAACCTGCATAGTGTCCTACACAGCATAAAGCACATCACCTGCACTCCAGTGTGGCTTTTTAAAAGACATCATGATCAGTATGATCCGTGTAATGGCTTTGGAATCCAGTGGTGTACTGCTGTTTTGCAAGTGCGACACACAGTTGGTCACATGGAGCTAATGTAGTGAACACACCATCAATCACCACTTAACGTGGATATGCTGGCCAATTGGAAAAAGTCTGCCCTATTGCCCAACCCTAATATGTAAACTTTATGTTGATGCGGTGGCACAGAACAGTTATGAAAACAAAGTTTTGAAAGTAAAGATATATGGCCAAAGATTTTCAAACACGTTATGGCCTTGCATCAAACTGGAGCATCATTAGCACTAGGATGGTCCAAGGAAAGAATCAGCTAAGCACCTCTTCTACAGTCTGGCCCAGCTATGATGTCCAGGTTAAACACTGTGGAGTCTGATCCAAGTTCACTCCATACTCTTTAAGAATTTGTAGTCACAGAGGATTCTGATAGATACCTCTTCTCGACACATCTCATCTTTACGAAATTGATTCCACTTTGGTCCGATTCTCATTTCTGAATTTCATCTTCAGCATCTGAAAAGCTGGAGTAACTGTTAAGGACAAAGATGATTCCTTGCAGTCCAGGGCAGCTGGCTGGCTTCTATGTATGGTGGTGGCTTAGGCTACTCACATTCAGTGATCTTCAAGGCAGGAGCGGTCATTTGTGAAATAAGTAGATTGGCCTCTGAAAACCTGGGGAGAAAAAAAAAAGTTGAAAATGACATCAAGTGGTGGATCACATGTAATGCATACATTTGTTCTGACAAATTAGAATATGTACCTCTTATTGAACACTTTGGGGCCCCAAGGTACTCCGAACTTGTGAAGCCCACCTCTGTTGTAAGGTACGATGAAAACTGGTCAGGTTTGAGGCGGATGCTGTGAAAGTTCCTGCTAATATTATCCTGGCAAGTGAGAGGGAAAATAAATATTTTAGCTAATCAAACAAAGCTTTAAAAAAAGAAATCACAAAAGGGCACCTGGTATATCCCAGGTATTTTTGCTTTGTTACAAAAGTCATGGTTTGCATCACAACAGCCCTCTTAGTCATCTTAGTTTCTTACCGTCAGCTTCTTCCTCCTCACATAGGACTCCCAGGGCTGTGGCTCCAGAATGAACATGCCTCCAGGACGGAGATGTTTGTAGACTCTCTTGAAGAGCCGCATGAGGCCACTGTCTCCCCAGTTCAGGTGAACCCATTTGGTAACGCTCAGGCACAGGATCACGTCGTACTCTGGACGCTGAGTCAAAAGAAGATTATCGTTCTCCAGTACATAATTGGCCTAAAAGGAGACAAGAGGTGCAGTGAGGAAAAAACTTGGCCTTGACAGGACAAACTATTTTGTGCTACTCTCAGCACCATGACTGTAATAAAGTCAAGACTGTGTTTGTGTTTATATATATATATATATATATATACATATACATACACATATATATACACACACACACAATATAACACTGAGAGGCAAGTAAAATATTTTTTAAATGTGTCATATAATTAATATATAATTATAAGATCAATTTATTTAAAAAAACAGTATGCATTTGTATCTGACAAGCGATCTTCCAATACAGGCAGGTGGCAAAGCTATGCAACATAAACAAACACAGAGGAAGAATACCCACCACATTTTACTGCTGCTCTGTGAAACCATTTGAATTACAAATGGTGCAAGATTAATACGAAAGCGTGTGTCAACAAGTCCAGAAAGGGATTTGTTGTAATAATAAATGTATCACTTTGAGTCATGTATCAAGTTATATATAAAAAAAAAAAAAAAAACACTTGGCTCCCCCTACACAAATATGGAGATACATGGATTGATATGCATTATTGATGCTGAATGAGAAACAGTTGAGAAGAAACAGAAGGAGAGTGTTATTTGATCCTGATCACTATTTAAACAGAACAAAGTTTGGGAAACTTGATTATCAGAATAGATCTTTTTCACAGTAGACATTTTCAAATGTAATGTCAGGAAAAGACACAGGTGTTACTAGCAATAGCTGGGGTTTGGTCTACCGCACGTCCAAGAAATGTTATCGAGAGTCAAGATGAGAAACCTTTACATTTGAAAGAGAAAATCTGACGTAACATTTGTCAAATTCTCAACCAAAGGTGGCACTGATAAGCCAATGCCAAATGCTTCTAGCCACATTGCAACATCACCCTGGTGAAAAGGACAGACTGCTTCCTCTTTCCCGCTTCCATCTTTCAGTTCTCAAAATCACTGGCAGCGTCGTGGATGGAAACACACACAAGGTGTGCAACAGATGTAAGGGGGGGACAAACTAGTGGTAATTCCCTCCATTATCACAGCTTGAGCAAGTGAAGATGAACTCAAGACAATACAAGGGACTCAGAAAATCAAATGGGTGCAGATGCTTCCTTATTAATACAATAACAATATTTGTTAAAGGCAAAATGTGTTGTTGAATTAAGTATGGTACTGCAGAGACGTCCCGGCCTACAAATCCTATCCTACAGACTAAAGAAAAAAAAAAATCTTTGTTTGGTACAGATCCTCGCAAAAAAAAAAAAAAAAAAAAAAAAATCACAATATTATCATTTTGACTGTCCTTTTAATTTGAATATTTTTCAATGAAAATCAGAATAAGGATACAAAAATGATCATTCCCACCAATATTGTAAATCATGTCGCAATTGCAAGATCAGTAAAAAAATAAATAATCGCAATTAGATATTTTCCTCATATCATGCAGCCCTGGTTTCTGTACATCATGCTGCTACCTTAGTCTTAATGAATATATAAGATGCAGACATAATGCATGCAGCATGTAATTGTGAGGTAATGATTTTATTTTGACCTTCGTCTAAGCTCCCAAGATGCAACAACATGGGAACCTCATTCATGCCGCCACCAGATGTTCACACAGGCAATGCCGTCTTACCTTGATGAAGGACACATTTGAGGGGAACTCTCCGGGCCGTGTGGTGGATGTTTCTGTTAGTGGAGGTGCAGCAATGGGCCCCCTGGAGATCCGTAGGGACACGGGAAAAGAGCAGCTCACAGAGTGATCAACAGGGGGTGAATCACACGCTTCCTGCTCCATTTCCTCTGTTTTGTCGCTCTGTCTCTGGGTCCCCGCCTCATCTGTGTGACAGGAGTCATTGTCATTTGCAGCCTCTGCAGGGCCACTTTCTCCTTTCACAGGTTTACCGTTTTCATCCCTGCTCTCGGCTTCATTGTGCTTCTTGTCTGTGCCTGTGAGACTCTCATTTCCATTCCTTGCCTGCTTAGTGCTCTTTTTCTCCTGCATCGCATGCCTAGCCTCTTGGGTCTGCAGTTCAGACAGATAATGTCTGATGTTCTTACGAGCTGCATGTACCAGACCACTGTCAATATCCAGGCCCAATATGCGGGCAGGTCTTAGCATTTTGGCAATATAGAGTGTTAGGTGGCCTGAGTTGCACCCCAAATCCAGAACGTCTTTACCTTCAAACCATTCGGGACGAAGCACACGTACCCGTGCGTCTTCACTAGCGCCTGGGTTGCGGTAGCCATAATACTTGTTGTAGTTCCCATACTGGAACTTCTTCTGTTGCTCCTTCGCCTGGGTGTGGGGCTGCTGGTGCTGTCGACCTCCTGGCCCTGTTTTGGGACCACTCCTTGGTGTGTGGAAGGACTGGGAATTTCTTGATGTACCACAACTCCTGTCTACAGATACTGACTTTCCAATTGGCGTAGAATGGGTCACAGGGGCTTCCATTTTGCCAGAGTTGCGCCTACGCTTGCGTCTGCTTGTGTGCTGGTTTGGTGCCCCCGATGTGGAGGAAGTGGAATCCTCGATAGAAACAGATGTCATCTCCTCCTTGCAGCTGGCTGAATTGTCAGCTGAGTGCTCATGGGAATCCCCTGCGACACTGGAGAAACTGTTGGACTCTTTGGAGACATCTAGTGCAGAACATGAAGCTAACATACCTGGAAGCAGTGTGGAGGTGCCAGTTTTAACCTCACTTTTTCCTGATTCTGAGAGGTTGATCTGTGTGGTTGAAATCCCACCTCCTCCTCCTCCTCCTCCTCCTCCTCCTCCTCCTCCTCCTCCAGCCCCACTTCCTCCTCCAGCCCCACCTCCTCCTCCAGCCCCACCTCCTCCTCCAGCCCCACCTCCTCCTCCAGCCCCACCTCCTCCTCCATGGTGTCTGTTGCGGTGTCTCTTCCTGCCACCACTTTTGAAGGGGGACACCAAAAAGCTGCTGCCTGCTATCCCGCTGTTCAGGTTCAGTGGATCTGTGATATCTCTGGGAATGAGGATTTCCACAGGGTCCCGACTCTTCGCTGGCAGCGGGGAGGATTTGGGCGTCTCTGCATTGAGTGCCCTGTTGACCTCCTCATCCAACAGGCTGTTGAGATTCAGTGGGTCAAAAATGTTCCCACCCAGGAGGAAGTTGGTAGGCAGGACGGAGTCACTCTCAGAGTTGGCCCTTCGTCTCCTCTTGCCAGATGTCGGATGCTTGAAACTAGCGGTTGCTGTGTAGCGGCGCTTTGTTAGTTTTGTTTGTTGCTGTTGTTTGGAATGATGAAAGCTGTTCCTGCGATTGATGTTATTCTCGTTCCCTCTGGCTCCCTGTCCAGCATCATCTGAATGGGTAAGCGCATCAGTCGCGCTGATGTGTTTTGGAGAGGCTTCAGGGCCTGAGACAGGACAAGCAGCTGCAAAATCAGGGGTGGCAGCAGTACCCTCCACCATCACAGTTATATTGCTGTATCCTCCAGTACATTCTGATAGCTGCAGAGATGAAGTTGAGCTGGCCTGTGGACTGCCAGTTTTTACAGTATCCTCATCAACAGACATCACTTCTGGTTGTCAGGACTGATGCAGACATGGAAATTATTCTGGATCTGAAAGTCAGAGAAAACATCTGTCAAATGAAAAACGAATAGTATAAATCATATGAGGTATGGTAAACAATGTTACATAAAAGTAGGTTATTGCTGCAATCACACACACTCAGAACTACAATGCAGTCACTCATACAATTTACTATATTACGCTTTTGATATTCTCACACTTGAGTCCAGGGACCTGCACCTCAAAAAATGAGGGTTAGTTAAAGTACACGTTGTGGTCAATCACTTTGCATTTACAGAAGATGTACCAGATGTCTCTTTACTTTCCACTGTCATATCCTAACATAGCAGTGTTTCCTCTGTATTCATTTAGCAGTGCTGCACCACCACAGCATGGAAATGACCACCACTGCAAACATAGCCTATGTATAAATATTGTAATTTAGCGTCAATGTTATCTATAACTAAACTAAGTGTAATCCAGCTGCTTTATAAGTAACGACTATATAATAAAATATATGTTGAAAATTAGAACCTCAACTTTAAACATAACTTAGACTCAAACAGCAAAATATATGAGACATAATAATTATTGCCAAAAGCAACACGGCTGTCTTAAAAATTACAGGGGAAACACTGCATAGTGTTACAATAATAACAGTCCCCGCTTTAGATGCAGTGTCTAGGACTACGTCATTATTAGATTGAGTATCTGACATCTAAAGCGTGGCTACTCAGGGGTTACTGACCTGAAAAGTTTAGGAGTCCTCCCTGTGTTGGACAGTTATCTAGTTAGCAAGCTAGCTCTTAGCTTCTCTATTGCGGGCCAGAAGACTGAAACGTCGACTAAACGTTCAGCTCCACTCCGGCCAAAAAGCCGATACTAGACAAACAGTCAACTACCCAGCTCGATGTGCTGCTGCCTGAACCCCCCTAAAATCGTGATTGATAAAAGTGATACTATCTACCAGATGCCTATCTCTACGCATACAGTCAACAGTTTAGTGTAGTCACCATCAAACTAACAGTATCACCTCACAGTTCTCCCCGCCTCCGGCCGGACTGTCACTACCGCGCACTCTCTCGACTCGAGCTAACGTTAGCGTAGCTAGCACTCAAGTGTTCCTAGCTACATCAATACAACGGTGGCAAGCAACGCAAAAAAACAAGTAAACACAGCGCGGGTATCCCGTACTAGTCATCCCGCAGTTAGGGGCTCCTCTGCCCTCCAAACTGTCTTGTCGACTTCTTCAGTGAACTCTAGTCGCCCAGTGGCAGGCAGGTTGGTGAATAAATTATTCCATTCGCTGATAGAGTCGGCATGGCGGCGCATCCGGGCTCCAAACTGTCCAAGATGACAGGGGCGGAAATCTCTGACTGGAGGAGAGCTCCGTCTCTGGGCATTATAATGAGCCTCACTGATCCTCATGCTAGTAAACCACTATCGATTAAGTCAATTATTGTTAAAATTATGTAAGATTTAAAAAAAACAAAAAAATAAACAGAGAAATTCTGCAAATCCTGTGAAAATGTAAATGTTTAGCATTTCCCCGGCTACATTAACGTTACTTAGCTGTTGAAAGTTTAACAAAATGGACAATCATTTTTTTTATGTCAATCGATTTGACTAATCGTTCCAGTCCCAACATTACAACTATTAATCTCCATATAAGATTAGGCCTGTTGTTTTACTTTTAATATATTTTCAACTCAAAATGTAGTTAGTACTGTCCATGTGAGTACAGTCTATGGTGTAAACATAAGCAACAATTTGTGTTCTGTGGATAACATTACTGACAAGCAGGAACATTTTCTTTCTGAACATTCTAATTACCATATAAAAGACCTTCATGTATGCAGCAAAGTCCTCCTCAGACTTTTATTTGTTTTACTTTTATACTTTAGTAAAGATTTTTCATATATATATATATTCCTCAACGATTTCTAGTGTTTATTGATAAATTCAATGTACAGAATTTACTAATGACTAGAATTTTATGTTTAGAGTGCATTTTTGAGGAATAGAAAGATTGCAGCCTCTTACATTAAGGAGGCTGAATCCTTTATCATCTTTTTCCACTTTTGTCTTCTCTCAGCACAGATGTAGGAGTGACCATGAATGCAACTTCAAGCTCCTGGTAAGGTAGCACACAAAATCATTGCCAAATTTTGGAAGTTGCTATATACCAGTTCAATTTAAAGACTACTTTGTTATTCTGTTTACCACCGCATCGCAGCCATGGCTACAATCCACAAACCAGTTGTTGGTGCTTTGGTTTTGATGACACCCTCACAGTCAACTTCAAGGCCACAATCTATATGGTAGGCTTGTTCACCCTATCATTGCTTCCCTGACCAGTGTCTAGAGTAAGCCTGAAACTAAAGCTCTGGATGTGAACTAAGAGGCCATTTTGCTGAGGTAGCAGGACGGCTTATGTCACTTCCATCTCCACATAATGGCCTTTGACCACAACATTTCAGCCGTTGACAGGATTTGATAAAGGCCAATGTTGAAGATACAGAGTGGTCCTGTATTAGAGCAGCACATTGGCCAGTGCTGCTGAAACCAAACAGATTCTCTAGATGACTTATAGCTTTTATTTGACCCACCTGTCATCTCAATGGTTTTTGTGACCTCTTCGTGGTGAGGAATGAAAGTTTTACACCTTAATGGTATAGATAAATATCATTGTATACACATTAGTTACATGCTTTAAGCAGATTTACTACCGATACAACTATCATATGTGTGTTAGTGTCATATATGTTGTTTTATGATTTTAGAGTGAAACAAAATAGGATAACAAAAGAGTAAGATTGGCAAACATCACTGTTTGCAGAGTACTTTGTTTACTTAGTCCCATGCTTATAATCAGCTTTCTATCAAGTTTTATCAAATGAAGGTATCAGTATACTCAAAGTCTGGGATTACAGTTCATCTTTGGTATATGTGGCGATGAAGAAAATATTCAAGTGATTTCTTTCTGTGGAAACACCACAATGAGGGGCAGACCAGTATAGTCTATATCCTTGACGTTCCACTTCCAGGATTGCTGTACCGCGGCTTTTCCTGGTGCCTAGCACCGCCCAAGATGATTGTGATTGGTTTAAAGAAATGCCAACAAACCAGGGCACGCTGTTCTCCCATCCCTGAATGCTGTGTGGACTAGCCAGACATTTTTGGCATTCACTGAAGGTTTAAAGCATTACATTTACAAAAGTACACATCTGATAAGTTAAAGTGTTCTAAATATTTTCTCATTGCATCCAGTCCAACTCAAAATAAGGAATTGCATGGCTGTAACCTAATTTCCCATGAAAGTAACATGCAACAGCACTTGCTCCACTGTTTTCTTGAAGTGAAGCTCAAAGCATGGAAAGAGAACATGGTCAGACATTTCCCCCACTCTTTGCAATTACGTAATTTAATTCATTAGTCAATGTGGGCACAACAATTCTGTAAAAAGAATATTGTGCTGAAGGTGGTCATTTCTGAAGTTACTGAAGTTACTGGAGATGCTAGCTGTCCTCCAAATAGCCACTAGAGGGAGACATACGATGAGTTGTGGACACTATAGGCTGTATACACCTACAGAAATGCACCTTAGTAGTATTTAATTTCTCTCTCTTCCACTTTCTCACTCATCTCTTCTTTTTAATCATACCGTGTGGTGGCAATCATAATGGCTTCATTATTGTAGTGCTGCAAATTGACTTAAAATGTTGCAGGTCAGCTTTCCCAATAAATTGGTTTATTTTGGAACAGAAGAGATAGAGGAAGACATTTCCTTTTAAAGAGTCATTTTGTGGTCATGAGAAATCCTCACATTGTTGTTGGTATGACGACTAATGAGTCAAAAAAAAAAGAGCGGCTTCATTCCACCCAGAGAGAGGATCCAGCACTACAATCTGCAGCTGTAGCAACAGGAGGGTTTATGTTTTTAGGTAAACAAAATGCTTCCAGTGGAAAGAAATGAAACCTCTACCAGCCAGTTTCTCTATTGATACTACAGGCTGAAAGTTTTGGCACACCAGCTTTCTCCAAATCATCAGGGGTTTCATGATGACTGTGATCTGAGAAATAGCCTTACCAGGTCCGGAAACATTCAAGAAAATCCAAAGTTGTTATATAGGCGATGCTACATATATATTCCAAAATATTAATTAATAAGTACTCTGGCAGCTTTAACTCTAGATTTAGAGTTTACCATGACCAGCTGCAGATATCTCTTAACATGAAACACCCAGTATGTATAACCACTTAAATCTTGAGATTTAAGCAGATTAAAAAACGTTTTACTGATTTAACCACCTGTTGGCATTCAACAAAATGCATAAAAAAGACCCATCATATGACTTATTCACTCAAGAATAAGTATGTAGAACTAACTACACACATAACAAATATAATAAAAGATAGCTTTGAGTCAGTTACTCTTGGAAACTAATATATCACATGTAAAATGAAATTTTCTAAATAAGTGATGAACTGGAACTGTTAAATATATATAAGAAAAACTGTAGATGGTGACTTTTTTTTCCGAACAGGATCCTCACATTTGATATTCTCTGCTGTTGAGTTGACAGCTTGCTCCTAATTGGGTTCCAAATCAGCGACACAGACTCTGCTGGGTAAATAAGTCACCCCCTTTCTAATCTCTAGAAGGGGGAAATAGGAGAGAGGGTACCTGTTCCCCCGCCTCTGTCCCTCTCTTTTCTCATGCTAATGGGGGTGCGGTCCTCGATCCCGGGCACCATCTGCCCTTCCTCGGGGTTTGGGCCCCAAGCACTCCAGACGTGTCCTATTGTTTGGGTGTGTCCAAGCAGAAAGTGGCGAATACACATGGTTCTTGTGGCCCAAAAGGCTCCTCCATCAAGGGCACGAGCCTGCTGTTCATTAGCCTACATGTGTCAGAGGGAGGGGGCTGCTCGCGTGCCCTGTGTGCAGTAACATCAGGGGGATCCACCGTTTGATCTGCTGTGAGTCCTGTTCAAATTTTATGTGTGATGTCATTGTATGTAACCGTTGGCTGAGGGATGACTCGACAGGTCAACATGCTCTTTAAAGTAGCACATTATATCAGAGATGTTATGACTGATTACAGATGATCTTAACTGATTAACTTAACTGATGCATTGTGCTCTGAACGTAAGGTATAATTCATTTATGTTTTGTCAAAATCTAATGATAATGTGTGATGGACAGGTAGACTTTAGACAGTGAGGATGCAAATTTTGCAATCTTCACAAAATAAATACTATAACCTTTTTTAAATAAACTTGAATTAAATAGCACACCACAAAAATAAAGTTGTAAAAATCGATTTTGTTTGTGTAATAGGACAGAGAAGTTCTGTTAATACCCAGTACCCACTAAATGGTTTTTAAAGTCACTTATCCTACAGTATACCCTTCATACAAGCGAAGAGGCTGGATATGGTGCCTTCCTTGAGCTAATTAATATAGCTTTGTTGACATGCTTGATCCTTACTGAGCTCAGTCAAAACTGGGTGTCTGAGATGTGACAGATGGATGGATGAATGAAGTGAAGGATGAAGACTAACCTATGGTTGCCCTTTCTCAATTTCATTACTGTGGGGGGACGATAAAATGACAGAACAAAATGTAATTTGCAGTCTTCGGAAGAATAATTGCAAATGTGCTGCGATAACCTTTGATATAACAACTTGATTACAAAGCAAATTATTCTGCAGAAACTGAAAGAAATATTAAAACAACTTGGTAAATATTCCAAAAAGTTAAATTAGGCAAAATGGGGAATAATGTGCTCCCTAAGACCTGTGCAGAGCTATTGGCTGATTAAAACACTGGTTTAGAAGAAAGGTGTTAGTCCACGGGGACCTTTTTTTGGCTAAAATAACTCCTTGTTAAACATCATGGCAAATGGACTTAAGGTCATTGGTACTTAAGAGAAACACATACAGACTAATGGCAAAGCAAATTAAAAAACTAACTCTATCATATTGTGCAGCCAAGGTGTGTGCACAGTTTCTGACCCATCTATGAATCCTAATGTAAACTAATAAGGTAACCTCTCAGTTACTCGACACAACACCGACTAGCAGATTATTACTTTCCATCGAGCCTGCCCTCCTCTACGTGCTGCTGGCTGCATTGAGATTAGTTATTGAACTGTCCAAGCAAAGGGAAACAAGGCCGCTTCAGAGGCACAGCCATAGGCACAGCACACAATAAACCAGCTGTCAGTGGGAGGGGCTTGTTCGAAACACTGTTGTAATGGATAGGACTTTTGTGTTGTGTTGCCCCCTGAGAGCGGATAGGTGCTCCTGTCATGCACTGATTAATATTGACACAAGGCTTGACTGAGGACAGAGTTAAAGCTTGGTCTATTGGTGAAGTGAATATGGATATTCTGTGGTTTGTGAGTATGCAAAGTGTATGCACAGGATTGTTTGAGACGTACAAACTGTGTTGGAAAATGTTGAAGTGTGCTACATTGTGTTAGATTGTGCTACTGCCGTCGTATGCACTCACCACTGGCCTATCCTTTTTGAAATACTTGTGCAAACTGAATAATTATTTACCTTTATAAGCACACAAACAAACCCCCACAGGCCACGCATTTGCCACCCCTGTTTTAGAGGTGCGTCTCTGAGCATCTTCTTTCTAGCATCAGAGCTGATGTCCGTGGAAATTGCAGTCCTCTCCACCCGCTGGACAGACATACTTTCTCGGCTGTCTTTATAAACTATCTTTTTAAGAAAATGTCTGTACACTTACAAAGTTGTCAATGCTTCGGTTTACATGTAGGGACTCTCATCATGCTGCCGTGGAAGTGTGGTGTTATTTTGAGCCTTGTTATGTGGTATAGAAATAGCGATTTCTTTTTACTGTACCCTTGCCCCGACGACTAGCGTTATAAGGTAATTAGCGGTTCGCGATAAAACTGGTCGCATTTGATTAGCATAAAAACATATCCCAGAGAACGGTCGACTCGGTACACGTGTTTTTAACCCCTAGGTTCATTTTGTGCCGGATTTGTCCTTTAATATCTGATGACGCATTGGGGTCATTTTTTTATTTATTACAGTATATATATTACATATTGGACCTTTAATTGTGTGATTTCATGCTGCTACACTGAATGGTATACTTGTGTTCTTATGCTGCACTAACACTGAAATAATATAGAACCACAGTTGTTTAGTTGTATCGTTCTAGACTGTTATTTCCATAGATATATAGATATATATCAATGCTTACTGGCCTGGTCTTACATCATACAACAGGAATCTAAACACAATTTGTTATTGTTAGAGGTCATTTTTCACATTTTTATTTTGTTATTAGTTATGGCTAATACCTGACATATTTGCTGACAGGGTATATTCCCAACCCCCATCAACTTTGTTTCACACCATAATAACATCAACAATCAACAGTGTGAAGCTGCCTCGTTTTAAAGTCCAAGGTAATTCAAGTGTAAAATGGATTTGTATATTGTAGATTTCACTCTCACACAAATGTCATAATAAAAATCCCCTAATCCCTTTTAAGAACAGATTTATCAGACTGTGTTACAGTCCAGAGGTCATGCTGTAGTATGTTGAATGGGAAAGGTTTAACAGCTGGATGAGACTTAACATCACTTTAATGAAATGAAATGAATGAAAACAAAGGAGCAGTTTTGAAATGCAGTGCAGCATCTGCTTTGTCCACGTTTCATACAATGTTGCAGTTTAGACTGAATCACATACCTGGACAGCTGTGTGGATAGATAAAATGAATGAGTTTCCTCCAGGATGTGATACTACCCTAAGTGCAAATAAAATAGTTTTGATATCATCGTATTTTATCAGCACACATCTCTCAAATCCATTTAGCATCACAAGAGATCATGTATTAGATTTACAACAACTACAGTTAAACACATCATACCAGCCACACAGCCATCAGACACAGCAGGCTATGAGACTGCAAAATGTCAATAAGACCTCCCTCCACACGCACCCACACACCACCCCCAATGTGGGTAACCATAGATTAGCAGTGTGAGGATGGAATTCTGTTTGATGGCACAAACAATTATGTCATTGTCATGATCCAAAACATAAGGTATGAGTTTGATAAAAAATGCTCCCTCTTGGCCTTAGCACCCTCTTTGAGTTAGCAGGTTGAAACATGTAACATAGCCTACATTTAAAATCTTGGCAAAACAGCCAAGGTGTTAAGTGCACAACATTAAACCGCTCTGTAATCTGTGATTACTGGACTCAGCTGTCAGCACTTACATTACTGTTGAGCATTTTTTACTTTGAACATTTTTTGAATAGACTTAATGAGCTCTTGTACCGTGGCTAACCTATCAATAGGTTATCCATAATCAGCAGGATAGAGGCCCACTAACCTCAATTATATTCCTTTGGGAGTAATCTCTGCATTGCCAGTGCACACAAAAAGTAGCTTTCCTATGTGTGGATGTAGCTGTAGCATGGATGAGCGTGACCCATTATCATCAACATGCCAAATTACCAGTGGAGGGCTTACAGAAATTAATCTGTAGTAAAATGAAGAGCATTTAATACACTGATCATATCAGCCATCACCCTTCTGTTTTATCCACTGACATCAGCACACTTAGAGCAATACTTTGCTGCATATGCTTTTTGTTGGTGGAGTATTTGCACAATATATTATCTTTTAAACACAACATTTTGATTTGTAAAAAGCAATGTGGTTGAAGATATTGTTTAATGTAGGTTTTTGTTGATGCTGAACAAGAACTTGATTTAAATGGGCTTAATTTTGTGAATATTACTGCTATTATAATTGTAAACATCCACTGTTATATAACAATATAAATTGCACACTTGAAATTTTAGACCTCCATCATAAACCTCTGTTTGAATGAGTCAAACAAGCTTCTTTCATTCATTAATTTAGTCAAAGAAACAGAAGTACTTGCGGCTTGGATGTATGAAACCTGCAGAAAACTTCACAGTGTGCTTTCCTAAATTGCACTACCTGATGTCAGCATTGACTAAAAGAAAATTGCACAGTTGTTATCACAAGATATATTTTCAGTCACAGGAAAGAGGTGATATATTTCATAGATCGCCATAGCAGAAAGCAAAGTTTAGTTCAGTGGGATTCACCCTCACACTTCATCCCTCTCATATATCATCATTTCCAGCGACGCTTGCATGCCTCTCTAAACCTTCCCTCTACCTCTTTCTCCCAAGGCACATTGAGCACTGACATAATATGATAATATAAACCATAATTTGATATGGTTAATACAGTAGTGATTGACCAGTGCTGTGATTATTTGATTCTAGACCAAAGAACTTATCATCTCAAATTTCTTCCTTCCATTTTGCACAATGGTACATTCTTTCTTGGACTGATTAAGAAGGATAATCAGGAAATGCTGCTACACACACATGAGAAGTGATGAAATTTCACATTCACATTGCAAACATTTATATTGCAAACAAAAATGATATGATGTTTCTGTTGATGGGATTTATCAACCAAAGTGGTGGACCAACAGACCATCCATAAGGCCACACATCTAGACTTGGCTAGATTGGTATTTTCCCTTTCCATAATTCACAATATTCTCATGTTACAATGTACTCCACACTTGTTTGTAATTTTCTGCAAAACTCCAAATACCACATTGATCAAAATGCCTTGTGTAAAATTTCAGTGTTGAATAAATGCAATGAAATAAGTCTGAAACATGCTTCAAATTACTAATTAAACTCAGATGCCTATAACAAGATTACAGTTTTTTTGTTTTTTTTTGGAACCCACTTGATTACATTACTGATTAGATTATGAGTCAGGATATATGTAGGTTATACGTAGGTTATATGGATGTAATTGTAAGAGCAATTTTCCTGACACTGCCCACGACACTAGTAAATTCCAGATGGGGCTTATTACAAAATGTCACCACCACAGAGATGTGCTTTGCCTCCGAGGATATTTATAGGATTCATTATATAAACCTGATCACTGACAGCAGCCTATGTGAGTAAATCATGCTCCTCCTCACTGCAGCTGCAGGTTGTTCTGTCAGCCCCTGGTCTGCGCTTTAAGCGCCAAGCTTTAGGAAATCATCTGCCTTGAGTATTACTTGGCTAAGTTTTTGAGTAAATGTCGCATATTTAGCGGAATGTGGAATGGAGAAAATAACACTTTAGGGACCATTCGGTATTTATGGAATGGACCACTGGAGGAAAATAGGGGAGGGTTATGTCTTTTTATTCTTTGTTGAGGGGAGGGTCATCCAACATTTTTTTGTCCAGAGGGGCGGGGGGTCACCCAACTTTTGTATTCATAGAAACAGCAAAATTTCAAAGTGGCTTGTTTGGTGCATATTTTTCCATGTAGCTCTCAGTCTCGGCCCTCCTTCGCTACCAGATGGGTCTGACCCATGAGTTTGCTGTGGGGCAGGGGGAGCACTGGCCCCCTGGTGGCTGAAACGGGTTCAAAAAAGGAGTAATAATTATAAATAATAATTACGTCTGGCATGACCATATATTTTATAAATATCTTAAATAACACAAAACAACTAAATGGTGGTAGGTAATACATCTGATTTCATACTGCTCTAGTAAAAAAAATATTTCCTGGCTGACGATGGGAGCAGCAGGATGCAAAAAAACGAAAATGACTGTTGCACTAGTCTGAACATCTTACCGTGCCAAGGTTGCAATAAAGGTTTCCTAAATGCCACATTTGATGTCAGCTTACTAATTGATTGCAGGTTTTGTGTAGATTTGGACTTCTGTTTATTCCACTTTGTTTAAACGGCGAAGTGGAGGAAGCCTAGTGACGAGTCCATAGCAACCAGTTTGTGTGTTGAATGTTTCCCAGAGTGCTTTGCTGAATGGTCTCAATATTTTATTGTTTTATTTCATGTGAATACTAGTTTACTAGAGGAGTCACTTAGTATTTGAAGTAATGCAGTAATGCAGAAAATGTGCATTTAGTTTCCATGCTTATTGTGTTTCCACAACAATGTTAGTGAGTAAATCTATTGAAATGGCCACCACACCATAACAGGGGTGTGATACGTAAGATGAGAAAGCAGAAGTTTAGTTACGTAAATCATGGCTGAATGGGAATCTGTATATCTTTGCCAAGCGCAAACCAGTACAGAAGGTATTGATAAATTGTTGGGGGAGGGTCATGCCTTTTTTCCAAATCGTTTTGGGGGGTCATAGAAAAATTATTACTGGCGAGGGGAGGGTCATGTCTATTTTGACTAAAGGTCCCAAAACTCCTCCGGTGGCCCCTGAAATAAATAAAGAACAGTCCCTTACTTGAAGGTATCTACATAAGAGTGACATGACACTGGTATGAACACATGAACCCTAACTCTAACCCTAACCCTAACCATAGCTTGACATGACAAAACCGAATGACACTTACTAAAAGAACCATTATGTCATAAACGTTTATAACTTGTTTATAATGTTTATGACACGTTCATGACAGTGTCATGTCACTCTTATGTAGATACCTTCAAGTAAAGTGTAACCAAATATTGCATCAGTGTTCATGCAGCTGCCGGAACTGATAGTGTTTGAGACTCAAGACCAGATAAAAGCACAGGGGGGGTTTGTGTGTAAATGAGAGGTATCTTTATCTTTAATTAGAACATTTAATGCCTTCTTATCTATGGTGACTTACAATGAGGGAGCAGGTATGGGTTCAGTACTTCTAAAGGACA
The DNA here is from genome assembly GCF_010015445.1 of Perca fluviatilis. Lineage (NCBI taxonomy): Eukaryota > Metazoa > Chordata > Actinopteri > Perciformes > Percidae > Perca > Perca fluviatilis. Next base: position 22,478,974 of record NC_053127.1, read on the forward strand.
TGACAACAACACACATGGTCGTGAAAGGAGTTGGAAAGGACACACTGGCTGTTGTAGAAAGTCTGTGACCTTTCTGATAATTGTTCTTTCAAAACACCTGCTCTCCACTGGAAGCGGGCTAATCACGTTACTCCAGGTGAAATGGATAATCCTTTGTTCATTTCACCTGTTAAATCTACTTGAATTTGCTAAATGAAAGGTAAGAGAAGGACTAAGCATCATTTGGAGCCTGTGTGTGTGTGTGTGTGTGTGTGTGTGTGTGTGTGTGTGTGTGTGTGGGGTGTTGGGGGGGGGTGTGTGTGTGTGTGTGTGTGTGTGTGTGTGTGTGTGTGTGTGTGTGTGTGTGTGTGTGTGTGTGTGTGTGTGTGTGTGTGTGTTTTATTTCCTTTTTTGGATGGTGGGCCAGATAAATGTTAGGGCCGACCCTGTGGATTGGCTGAAGGTACAAGGGACGACTGAAGCGTACAGCAACAGATGGTTTACAGTTAGTGAAGTAACCCTTAACCATAACAATCACTTTAGTGGATGACATAAACACAGATGACCCAAAGCACAAAGCTGTGGTTGCGTTGGTCCAAGAAAAAAAAAGAAACTTGGATATGTGAGAATATAAAAGACATGAATTGATCAAGAACTTCGTCTTGTTGGATTTCTGTGTTTGTGTGGGTTTCTCTCGAATCCAAAGGCTTGTGAATTTTGTTAATGGTGATCCTGAAATGGTCATATGTTTGAGAGTCTCCATGTGTTGGACCTGCGATTGACCTGTCCAGG